>NW_007245997.1:418043-450609 GCF_000164805.1 Carlito syrichta
AAAAAAAAAAAAAAAGAAAAGAAAAAGAAATAGTAGTAGTGTAGTAGTAGTAATAGTAGAGGTCTTATGTTTATTATTATCTCTCGTTATATAAAGTGTTTAGCATAAGGTTTTGCTTATAGTAAGTTCATGATTTTTGTTTCTGTCATAGTTGTTATTGTCAGCTGGCAATTATATATCCCTTTATATTAAACAACTTTTAAACAATATTCAGCAAACAATAATTCAAGTACAAAATAGTTCCACACTGATAACAGAGAAACAATTCATATTCATGGTTTTTTTAAAATTAGGCTCATTTCTTTAAAACTTCAGAAAATGAATCATGACTTCATAGAACTAGAGAGCTAAAGATTTTGAGTAGGGATTCAGGAAAGTTTCCCAGAATACCTTCTGGACTTGTTTTTCTACAATGTGAAAACATTGAGACATTCCCTATTGCATTAATATGAATCTTTGAAATAAAAAATTAGAAACATTTTTATATATGTATAGTATATTAAACAATACACATAACGAAATAAACATCCAAGTAAAACAGGACTATATGCAGAATGCAACATATTTTTAATTTCTTCTTTCAGTTTGTTGTAAATAAGTCAAAAATCATCATTTTAGAGAGATATTTGAAGTGGTTAAAAGGTTTGTATTTGTCACGCCTGCAATCCCAGCACTTTGGGAGGCTGAGGCAAGAGGATTGCCTGAGCCCAGGGGTTCAAGACTAGCCTGGACAACTTGGCAAGACCTCATCTCTACAATGAATCAAAAAAATTAACTGGGTATGGTGGCATGTGCCTGTGGTTCCAGCTATTTTGAAGACTGAAGGGGTAGGATTGCCTAATCCCAGCAGGTCGAGGCTATGGTGGTTGTGAGCATGCCACTGCACTCCAGCCTGGGCAGCAGAGTGAGACTCTGACTCAGAAAAAATTTTTGTATTTGTCACTCTTCACAAAAGCCTCACCATCGTCCCACAAAGCACCTACAAGGGATGCAGCCTGACACCAGAGTAAAGAACAGAGTAAACAAGTGGATTTCAGCCTGCAGACACCTCATCAATTGCATGAAGCCACTCAGGGAATCATGTGGCTTCAAGAAAGCAGTCAGATGATGCCAGAGAATCAGACAGTACCAGGCCAAAGCATTGAAGGGATCAGAATTTCATGTTTATGCAATTCTCTGGGTCACATGACATAGCCCTGTTGAGAAATCCCCGGAGAACGTTGAAGTGATGATACTAAAATTTTCACAGAGATTCTGCATAAGGCCTGAATATGATCACCTTCCAGTAGATATCTGTAGTGATGGAGAAAGTTTTATCTAAAAATGTATATTCGACTGCCTATTATATCTGTTTAATACCTTTCTTTGGATCTTGACGATTTCTTTCCTTTAACAAACTCTATCAAAATATCTTTCCAAAAAGGTGTCATAAGGGAGTTGTCTTAACTCACTTTCTGCTCATATCTTTATTATCAGTTCATAGCTGAACAGAGATTAGCAAAAAAAAAAAAAAAGCCATCTGGAAGAACAAATGGCATCCAGAATAAAGTATTTCCTGAGCAAAACTTAGGGAGTGCAATGAGCTATATGATACATTGAGAATCAAACAAATACCAAAGGAGTATTGGTAAGTAGTAGAGAATCCCATTGATGAACTGCCTTTGTTTTTCATATGGTAGAAAACAAAAATGAGTAGGAGGTGGATGGTGCTGTTGATCTGTATAAGAGAGGATGCTAAGAATTAAAAAGAAAATCCTGCAGTTATGGGTCACACATCACTGAATGAGAAATGGCAATTTTTTTCTACAAAATGATTATTATATAAATCTAAAAATACAACATTAAGGTTATAATATCTATAAAATAACATTTCCTTTTTAAATATACTTGTAAAAGTCTGAAACAAAACTGAATATCGCATGTTTTTACTCATAAGCAGGGCCTGAGCACTGGTCATAGGAGCACGAGGGTGGGAATGGCAGATGCTGGACCCCACTAGGGGAGAGAGGGAAGGAAGAAGATGTGGACACACAACAACACACTGGGTACCAGGTCCACTATCAGGGGGCGAGAACTCCCACTAGAAGTCCGAACTTCACTTGTGTGCATACTCACATGTACCTCACAACTCAAAATAAAATAAATAATAAAACAAACTTGTAAAAGTACTCCCCTGTTTGTTTCTAAGAGGGGATAAAATCCACACTCTCCTTTTCAAGTCTCTTGGCTTTTTTTTTTTTTGTCTGATTCTCCTTTTATATTAAGGAACTGTCAAAAATCCTGCTTGTGTGTTAGGGCAAGTTGTCCTGCTGTGGAATGCACTCAGAGGTCCGTAAGAACAGCCATCTGAAATGTGATTTTATACAGTAAAACAATCTGTTCCCATGGAGGAAACTATAACTATCTCTCAACATCTCCTGGCCACCCATGAACGTCTCGGCATCCCTGACTTCAGAAAGGGAAAGTTTAGTAATACATAAAGTATTTATCAAACTAAATCTCACTCTTCTTTAAGTAATTTTTCCTTTCAGGGATGTAAACTGACCCTGAAGATGAAAAAAGCACTAACTTCTTATTTTGTAATGTATTGTCAACTGGTTTAAATTTCTACCTATCAAGTTAAGATCAAAAATGTGAATGTTAGTGGGGTTGGTTAACTATCAACAGTGTTGATTTGGTTCCAGTTTATAGATCCTGGTTTTCAAATAGGTAGTATCACATAAGAATGTTAACTCTGAAGGTGAAAACAAATCTCCATTCTCAGCTTTCTTCTTTTATTTCTTCTTTATTTTTTATTCTTTGTTGTACTTCCTTTATTCTTATTCTTTCTTTACCCCAGGTTGACCCTTGTCTGTCCCTTGGTCTAATTTCTCTATTTAGTGTTTCCCATCTCCTCTTTCCACACTCTCCTTTTCAAGTCTCTTGGCTTTTTTTTTTTTTTTTTTGTCTGATTCTCCTTTTTAAAACCATCTTCTGCTTCTCAAATCCTGCCTTTGTCACCATCACTACCCAACTCACCTTTCATTCTATCACCGCATTCTGTCTTCACCCCTCACCCTGGTACTCAAGGCCTGCCAATGTTGATCTGTTGGAAAAATAGGTACTACTTAAAGATGCAGTCTTGCCCTAACCTGGTCTTGCTTATCAAAAATAGAATTCAAGCACAAGTAGAAGCAACTATCCTTGGAATTTTAGTAACACCATGGAATAGCCTGTCAAAGGTGCAAACCTAATCAAAGTTTCTGTTTGCCTTTTAACCAAATGCCTTTATAATGTGTCACAAATTTATTACTAATGAATTACCCTTCATAGGACTAGGACTCTATCTGTCACATAATATTTCAATAGGGATTTTAAAATCCCAGAGGGCTAAGTTTAAAGAGAAGGGGAAACAAGAATTTCTATATAATACAGTAAAATTAAAAGATGAAAAGACAAGTTGGAATAATTACAGACTAAAAGCTGAGCTGAGTTGTCGTGAATTACCTAGGATTTTTAGCTAGATGGTGCTATAGCATCTGTGTGACTCCTTGGCACAGTCCAGTGGCTGAATGAAAATGACCAGGTACTCAGAGGTTGCGAATTTTTTAGGCATAGCATTCTGCTAGAAATTAAAGAAATTGCCATAATTAGAATTTTTATTTAAAAATCGAAATTTTTTTGAGTCAGGGTTTCACTCTGTCACCCAGCTGGAATACAGCACCATCATGGTTCATTCACTGCAGCCTCAACCTCCTGGGCCCAGGCAATCCTTCCACCTCAGTCCCCCAAGTACCTGGGACTACAGACACACACCATCACGCCCACCTAATTTTTTTGTAGAGACAAAGCCTCACTTATATTGCCCAGGCTGGTCTTGAACTCCTGGGCTCAAGCAGTCCTCTCACTTCGGCCTTCCAAAGTGCTGAGATTACAGGCATGAGCCGTTGCACCCAACTAAAATTCTAACTCTTCTGAGAGTAATATGTTGCACCTTTGAAAGAAAGAAGACATCCACTACTATGAATTACATACATTTTTGACCCTGATGTAGGATTCTCGATATTCACATTCAGAAGTTTCATTATTCTGAAATTTCTACACCACCCCACCACCCTTTTTATAAAGATCTGGCCCATTCATTAATATTATCAACATGTTCTGTGTATTTATGAAGTTCTTCAGTCAAGGAAACTGCTTTAAAAATCCCAAGGATCTTTGGGATTTATAACATGCTGCCAGAAGCTTCACCTTTGATCAAAACTGGCAGTCTCCCAGCCAAGTTCTCGAGAAATGCCTTCCTCCCTCCAAATTATACAATTGTAAACAGGGCCATTACACACCTTTAGCCACACATTCAGCTCCCGAATGGATAACTTTTTGCACCGTGCCCTTATTCAGTTTTAATTATTGATTTAATTTCATTGTTTACATCTTTTCTGGTGCTTTGAAGTTTAAAGACAGGTCACTGTACTCAGCAACCCCACGAAAGAGGCTATGCTCACCTAAGCTATGTTCATCTCAGGCATTTTAATTTAAAAGTGAGTCACAGACAAACTATTAATACTCACCCAAAGAAATGAATGGATTTGTGTGTGTGTGTGTGTGTGTGTGTGTGTGTATGTATAGTATATAATTAGTAGTTAGGCTTTTTTTTTTTCAGAAAAAGAGGTTTTAAATTATTTTCTATAGAATATGAAATAGACAATTAATTATCACTGCCCCAATTTCTACTTGCAGAAACTAAGCAAGAATGACAGAATTACAATTTATATTCAGTATTTGAACAAATCTAAGCATTGATCTATATAGTAAATATCGCATATTAAAATTTACATATCCATGCTCATGCAGGGTATATGACTACTTCAGGTACATCCAAGTTAAAAAGTCAAATTGAACTGTATATCATTGGTAGCATAGACTTTCCTTCCAACTTTATTCTTTAGAAATCTATGAGATCCCTAGAAATGCTCTGCAGAGAGTGAAGGCTGATATACTTCTCCTTATTCTTTTTTTGTTTGCTTTACATTGGAAAATATAGTTTATTTAAAAAGTAAATGAGGGAGAGATAGAGAGAGAGAGGAATTCACCTCTCCAAGGTAGGAGAGGGGGCCAAAGCTTAGGAAACATGGCGGCGGCCATAGCTCAAAGATCCTATGGCCACACCAAAGTTTAGTAAAGCAATGGTCTCCTTATTCTTACTGCTAAAGTTTTTACTATATGCCTAAAATATAAAATGCAAAGATATACACACATTCTAGCTCTCTGTTCTGTAAATATTCTAAATAATGTGAGTAGCTGTTTAGTGTAAAATGTCACATTTAAGTTGTTTTATCTTGATCTTTTTTACTTTATTTTAAATGCTTCAAAAATACCCTACAAGCAGAAGAAAGGAAAGACTGAAATGAAATTTTCTTCTGAGCCTTTCTTATGAGATTCTCCTACAAGCAGATATCGAGAATATGTATACTCCACGAACCTGAGATACCTATGCTTTATAGAACTGCTGATGAATCAACTACATCTCCTCCCCAACCTAGCCATCCCCTTTATCCATCCTTCGACTAACTCATTCATTTAACATTTACTGAGCACCCACTATGAGCTAGGCTCTGTCCTTGGCTGATTAAAAAGTGGACATAAATAGTCGGGTGTGGTGGCCTGCATCTGTAGTTCCAGCTACTTGGAAGGCTGAGGTGGAAGGATCGCCTGAGCCCAGCAGGTCGATGCTGTGGTGGTCGTGAGCATGCCACTGCACTCTAGCCTGGGCAACAAAGAGTGAGACTCCAGCCCCCACCCCAAAAAAAGATGAACATATTGGCCCCTTTTGATCTAGAATCAAGGTCAAAATCAATGTAATTTTAAAACACAATGATTTTCAAAACACCATACAGTATTCAAAAAAATGATTTGCATACTATCTAATAAAGTATCCAATACAGTCATACAATAGAATGACTCTTAAAATCAATAAGAATATAATATATAAATAATCAAAATGGCCAGAATTCTGCTAAAAACAGAATATTCCAATGTATAATCAGACTATCAAAATTTGATCAGATTTGTTAGAAACCAAAAATGCAAGCTGATATAAATAAAATACTTTGTCTATTTAAATGTTGAATTTAAAAAACTAACTGTAATCTCAGCATTAACCCTTATGGGACAAGGTAATGACTTCCACAATCTTCTCAGAATGGAATTTGGATATATGATTTAGGAGCCCTTAAAAGTATTTTTGTCAAAATAA
Source organism: Carlito syrichta (assembly GCF_000164805.1). Lineage (NCBI taxonomy): Eukaryota > Metazoa > Chordata > Mammalia > Primates > Tarsiidae > Carlito > Carlito syrichta. The sequence goes on from NW_007245997.1 coordinate 424,279, forward strand.
TTGACTTTTTTAAACCTTTTTAAAATTTTTTATTTTTAGTTACTATGGGTGCATAATAGTTGTTCATATTTATGGAGTACATGTGATATTTTGATACAAGCATGCAATGTATAATGATCAAATCAGGGCAAGTGGCATATTCATCACCACAAATATTTATCACCTCTTTGTGTTAGAAAAATTCAAATTCCACTCTTTTTTGTTATTTTGATGTATACAACAAATTACTGTTGACTGTAGTCAAGTAATTTACTTAGCTAATATGCTAAATTTAAAAATCATAAGTATGTGTTTGTGTAGAAGAACTTTTTACAGAATTATTTACCATCAGAAAAGTGTATAATAAACTAAAAGTCCAACCATGGAGTATTTTATTAATTATGATGCATTCATATAATTGTATAACATATTATCATTAAAAATTTAGTTTTCACAAATTATTTAGGATCATGGATATGTATGGAAAAATTAGAAAGTAAAATTATATTTACATTACTCTACCTTTAATATGTGTATATTTATTTCTTAGAAAAAAGACTTGAGAAGAAAACAATAAAATGTCATCAATTATATTAGTTACTTCTGTGTTAAAATTACTCCAACATTTAGCAACTTAAAACAATATGCACATATTTTCTTTTCTTTTTAATTTTTATTATAAAGATGTGGGGTACAATTCTGGATAAGATATATACCCTGATCAATGTTTATTGATCATGCAGATACCCTTGTTGATGAGGTATATCCCTCCCTCCTCTAGCAGTTTCCCTCAACTGCCAATCCCACTCTCCCTCCCCTGACAGTTTCCCACGAATACCAATCGCTTTCTTATAGCATTATAATTGTTCGAGGTCCACTTATGAGTGAGAATATATGGTACTCTTTGTTTCTGTGATATATCACTGAGTATGATTGACTCCAAATCCATCCAAGTTGCTGCAGAGTCCATATATTTGTCTTCTTTATGGCTGCATAATATTCCATTGTGTGCACGTATTATCTTCCCATTTCTGTGAGCTGGGAGTCCAGTCACAGCTTAACTGGTACTTCTACTTCAAAGTTTCTCACAAGGAACAATCGAGTTATTGACCAGGCCTCAGCTCTCCTCTGAAGGTTCGGCTGGAGAAGGATCCACTTTCAAGGCCACTTACATGGTTGTTGTCAGGACTTATTTAGGGATGCTGTACTGAGTGTTCTCTGCTGGTTGTTGCCAGAAGACACTCTCAGTCCTTTGTTAAATGGACCTCTCTAACATGGCAGCTTGCTTCCTCAAAGCCAGCAAGAGTATTTCTAGCAAGACAGACTTCATAATCTTTAGTTACTTCATCACAGAAGTGTCATCCCCTCAATGTCGATTAGAAGCAAGTTACTCAAGGTGAGGGGTTTATACAAAACTGAATACCAGGAGGTGGCAATTACTGAAGGTCATCAGAAGCTACCTACCACATCAGAGGATGCTTTATTATCTTCCTTATATGTCTTTATTTTTACATATTCTATTATAAATATATTTCATACACAAGAAAACAGTTGTTTGAGCGTAAATGTAATAAACTGGCTAATTTATTAAGAAAACATTTATAAAAAACAGAGGATGCCAAGAAAATATATACACATTTTAAGAAAGGAAAAACTGTATTAAAATCATAATACTCAATATAGACCAATAACAAAAGATGGAAATAAGTCACGTTTGACTTCTGCAGTTACAAGAGGTGCTCAAAGTGATTACCATCAGCATCCAGACACCTCTGATTACAGCAAACTACTGCAGAACTTGTTGCTGTGCAAGGACTCCCGGATCTTCTCTTGTGCACATCACACACAGTACCATGTACCTCAAACTTATCACCAATGCGTGCAATTGTTAGGCGTGTTGGAGGTTCTGTAGCATACTCACATCTCCATTTCATTGTACTTCTACAATGTTCTCGAATTTCAAATATCACTTGCAAATGGTCTTGTGCTTCTCCAACAACTGTGCCTCTACCATTTTCTTTGACATCCTTCCTGCCACGGGTGACATTAGCATTCATTTGATGAACGCCATCTTTTGAGTGAACATCATACTACACATTGCTACCATAATTCTACTCAACTTTGAAAAGTAATGAATAGATGACATCTCTTAAAATCTGTCTACATTTTTTGGTACCCCTGGTATATAAGAGTTATAAAACTATGTCTTACAATGTGACAGTATCAAAGAACATATACTTATTTATGCACCTATTTGGGGAGGCTTTTTTAAAATGAAGAAGAAAGGAAGAGAAGAGAGGAGGACAAAATGTAGTTTAGCTGCCACTTTGTGAACAGTTGGTTTAAAAAAATAAAAATTATCTCATTACATTAAAATATCTTTTATCTATTCAGCTACAAAGAGGCATGAAAAAGTCAAAAAATTCCAAGTGCTAAGTAAAAAAGAAACAAAACAATTATCATTGTAAAGTAAGAGCTATATCTGTACCATTATGATTAAGCCTCACTTATAAATAGTGATTTGGCAAAGGAATATTTTCTGATTTTGTTAACCATTTACGGTTAGTCCCTATTGAAAAATTGGTGAAGCAAATAGCTTTTTAAAAATATAGTAGTCTAGTTATACTTGACCAAAGTAGAATGATCCAAATTATTTTCTCACCTCAGATTTTCCCAAAATAAATTTTAAAAAGCAATCAGACCACTTTGTAAGATTTTTCTCTCTCACAACTGTTAAAAGCTGAATGAAATTATCCAAATTGAATACACTTTCCTCTTTGACTGAATATGTCCTTATGCCCTACAAAATCTCTTATGGGAAGAAAACAGAGCTGTCTGTGAAAATAAAAGGCCTGTGTTTCAGGCTAGACAGTTTATCTGATTAAGGAAAGAGAAGAAGGTTTATAGTCAAAGACTAATTCTACAGCACCAATACCATAAGCTCTTCAAAAAAGATTTATGTCACTCCAAACTTCATTCACAAGAGTTGAGAAGAGTTTTTCAATTCCTGGTGGTATTATTGATTCTCGGTTGTAGTTGGCTGTCCCAATCTCTAGCAAAATACTATGAACAAAGATCAAGTTAAATATGCATACTGCCGGTCAGAATCAGCAGTACAGTGTGAGTTGCTCTACCCACAACACACATGTGATTGGAGTTCAATTTTAATATAGGAAATAAAATTATACGTTTAAAAATAAATGTATATACCACACTTAGTAAGGTTCCTCTTCAAAATATATGAAAAACTGAACTTGCACATATAAAATTTTAATGTTAATGAAATGAGCTGATAAGAGGTACAATTTGCTAATGGAAATAATCACTCCGAGAGGTGATAGTGGAATAAAAATTATTTAGTTTTATATTGGATACAAAGTTGGTCATCTCCACAGTAGATGAACAGGTATCAGAGAGTCATGTAAAATAAAGCTCCAGTTTTCTCCCTTGGGCTTAAAAAAAACCAGTAACAGAAGTCAAAACTAGAATGTTGCTATATGCCTCTTACATACAAACAATATTTATCTCTTTCTTACGAACACTGAAGTTATTTCAGAAAGTTAGAGTTCAAAGACCAAAAAGAAATGGCTCCTATATTATAACAATGCCAATGAGTTATTTTACCTTTATTTCAGCAATAATATGCAATGACTTTTTCCAAAGGTATGTTTCTCCTAACTTGCCTTTGTTCTGCTGGGTTTGCTTTAAGGTGAGAATTTTTTTAAAGTAAGCAAAATGAGATTGAATCATTATCAAAGCAGCAACTGTAGTTTCCCCTTAGTCACCAAACTAACCACAGAAATTCCAAATGGTTTAACTGAGATGGGAAATTAAACTTTAAACCGGATCAGGACATCAACTATGTTTAAAGATTCCAGTTTTCCTGTATGAGTATCAGTGACAGAACATGATTTATGACAAAACAAGATTTATGACGACTTTGTTCAAATCTTACCAACAAAAACCTCATCAACACAGAGAAGGAAAAGAGAGAAACTGAAATAAATCGATACTGACTAATAACAAATTCCAAACATTCGTTATTCTATCACCAAGAGACCTAACCCTAATCAGCTCCATCCACCCATTGCTACCAGCAAAGTCTCTATTTCCCATATAATTTGGTATTTGGACTCTGAATTTAAATACACTTAGATTTGAATCCTGGTTCGTTCACTTCTTATAGGGTCATGGGCCAAACACTTTATTGATAAAACAAAACCAATAATAGTGCCTTTCATACAGAGATATCATGAGAGAAGGTACTAAATCACACATGCCTGATGTACATTAAAATATGTAATATTGTTTTATAATATTAGTATTGATTTTATTACCTATTTGTATGCAATATATAAGTTCCTACTGACATGACTTTAGAGATGTTTTCCCCTCATGTCTGATTGGCTGGGGATTCCAGTACCTTTGCTTTAAATTTGTCTAACTGAATCTTTCAAATAGTTATATTATTAAGATTTGTTCATTTGTCTGTCACTTTGAAACCAAGCACAACAAAATTAAGGATAAAAAATAAATAAAAGTAATTACAGTTTAAAAATATCAGCCCCAGGGAAAAATAGAAGGAATAAAATGGCTACTAATCTACTTTTAGAGAATTTACTCTTTGAAGAAAGAAATTACCTTACAAGTCAAGTGATTGGACTTCCTCTCTGCAGCCACAGTACTTGAGAATTTCTCTCTCATAGTACTCTGTATCATGCATTTTTATTGTTTTTGCAAAGATTCATCTCTTTTTACCTCTCTACTTTGATCCTAGACCTGTGGTCACTCTTGGCATTGATTTATACACCCTGTTCACAGAGGTAGGACTGGAGTCCATGAGTATCGCGACAAGTATAAGACCTGTGCACCATAGACATGTGTGTCTTTGATTGGGACAGGAGCAGAGAAGTAGCATCACAGGCAGCAGACAACATCAATGTTAAGTATTCATGTAATTTTGAATTAATGATTAAATCTTCAATGACTTACCTAGAAACAAAAGGTTGTTCTTTTTTTTTTTTTTGCATTGAGGTCTCACTCTGTCACCCAGGCTGGAGTACAGGGGCATGATCACAACAATTACAGCTCATGGTGGCCTTGACCTCCTGGGCTCAGGTGATCCTTCCACCACGCCCAGTCAATTTTTTATTAATTTTTTTGTAGAGAGGAGGTTTCACAATGTTGCCCAGGTTGGTCTCAAACTCCTGGGCTCAAGCAATCTGCCTGCCCCAGTATCCCAGGGTGCTAGGATTACACTGTACCAGGCCTTGTTTATGTTTAAAAGGAGATTTTTCTCTACTTTTTTGTTTAAAAATAAACATAAGAGCATAAGCAATTTACCCATACACTTTGGACATTCACCCTTTATTGAATATCACTATAAACAGTTAATTGTATTGATATGCTTATGCAATATATGCATTTATAACTATAGATGTACTTATATTAATTATATTCACATTTGTGTATATAAATTACATTCATAACTGCATATGCAGACAGAATAAAAGAGAGAGAGAATTTGCATAAGAAGTTTGATAAGATGTATTAAAAGAAGGGCAAGAAGACTTGGATTGAAATCTTAGCTCTATATATTTATTAATTTAATTAGTCAAGCTTTTATGAATATCAAAACAACGCACATACGTAATAGAGTATCATAAATGGTAAAGCACTATAAAACAAATCTCTAGATAAATTTTTTTCTGCTACCAATATTCAGACTTAATCCTTGATATTCTCTTCAATAAGCTATGTTTCTATTGTACGCCCATTCAACACACAAAATTCATTTTAAAGTGTATTTTTCAAATAATCCCATTAAAAAGTAGGTAAACAACACGAACAGACATTTCTCAAAAGGTGATATACAAATGGCCAAGAAACATATGGAAATATACTCAATATCACTAATCATCAGGGAAATGCAAATTAAAAACCACAGTGAGATAACACTTTCACCTAACCAGAATGACTGTTTTTGTTTTGTTTTGTTTTGTTTTTTTGGGTTTTGGGGTTTTTTGGTTTTTTTTTTTTTGAGTTGGAGTCTCACTCTGTCGTCCAGACTGGAGTGCAGTGGCCGCTCCCAGCCACTGCAGCCTTGACCTGCTGGGCTCCGGTGATCCTTCCGCCTCAACCTTCCAAGTAGCTGGAACTACAGGCGCACGCAACCACGCCTGGCTAATTTTTTTGATTTATTGTAGAGATGAGGTCTCGCCTGCCCAGGCAGGTCTTGAACCCACGGGCTCAGGCAATCCACTCACCTCAGCCTCCCAAAGGTGCGGGATTACAGGCTGAGCCACCGAGCCCGGCCAGAATGACTATTATTTAAAAGTTAAAAAATAATAGATGTTGGCCAGGATGAGATGAAAGGAGAACAATTGTTGGTTGGAATGTAAATTAGTACAACCTCTATGGAAAATAGTATGGGGACCCCTCAAAGAACCAGTACGTCTACTACTTGACCCAGAAATCTCATTACTGAGTTTCTACCCAACAGAAAAGAAGACAGCTGCACTTGTATGTTTATCACAGCATAATTCACAATTGCAAAGATATGGACTCAACCCAAGTGTCCATCAATCGACAAGTGGATAAAGAAAATGTGCCATATATATACGGAATACTACTCAGCCATTACAAAGAATGGAATGTCTTTTGCAGCAGCTTGGGTGGACCTGGAGGCAATTATCCTAAGTGAAGTAACTCAGGAATAGAAAGCCAAATAACTACATGTTTTCACTTATAAGTGGGAGCTAAGCTCCACAAAGGCATACAGAATGGTACAGTGGACACCGGAAGCTCAGCAGAGGGGAAGGTGCAAAGGGAATGAGGGATGAAAAATTGCCTATCAGGTACCATGCACACTATTCAGGTGACGAATACACTAAATGCTCAGACTTCACAACTATACAATTTATCCATGTAACCAAAAACCCACTTGAACCCCTAAAACTATTGATAAATAAATAAATGAATGGTGTTTTGAATGTGATAATGAATTTATTGAGAAATATTCTGTAGATACCCAGTGACTTTCTCTATCTTCTTCTTACATTGTTTTTTTCTTACTTAGGTGGAAGTAAAGAGGAAGTCAATCACGAAAACTTCAAAAAATTAGAATTACATCACTCTCTTCACTTTCATTCTGTGCTTTGGAAAGAAGAGAATATGCAGAAGTTTGCATTTAAAAACTGTGGTCATGAAAAGCCCTGTGTTCATCCAGAGAGTAAACAAACATTTACCAAGCATTCATCATATGGTTGGCATCATGATAAGTGCCAGGGGTATATTTTGCAAAGACCTGGAGAGGAGAGGATAAAGAGAAGAATTAGAGAGACAGTGTGAAGCACTTTAAGGAATGGAGAAGCCAGTGAAAAGTTCCCACTGGCAGGAAGGGCAAAGGACTTTTTTAGAAAAAGGATTTGCTGTGTTCAATTGGAAAGCATTTGCTTCAAGCCATAAAATGTAGTCCTCTGCCCTGACCCAAATGTGCAATCAGATTTACCGCTTTTATCAATTCTTTGTGTTATACATATGTTTGTTCTGTTGGTTAGTTCTTGGTTGGAGTTGGCTTTTAACTCCTGGTTGGGGTTTGAGTAAATAGCTGATTTTCACATCTGGATTATCAGTGAGCAGAACAAAAACAGAACGTGCAGGAAAGTGAAATGATTCATAAGCTGAACTGATTCACAGACTCAAGAGTTCACAACAGAAATCGCTATAAGAACATTAGAATATAGCCGGGCTCCATGGCTCAGTCTGTAATCCCGCGCTTTATGAGGCTGAGGTGAGTGGATTGCCTGAGCCCGTGGGTTCGAGACCTGCCTGGGCAACTTGGCAAGACCTCATCTCTACAATAAATCAAAAAATTAGCTGGGCATGGTAGCACACACCTGTAGTTCCAGATACTTGGAAGACTGAGGCAGAAGGATTGCCGGATCCCAGCAGATCGAGGCTGCGGTGGCCGGGAGTGGCCACTACACACCAGTCTGGGCGACAAAGTGAGACTCCAACTCAAAAAATATATATATTTTAAAAAGAACATTAGAATATTAACATCTCAGAGATTACAGATATCTAGGGGCAAGGCAGCAGCTTGGGACTCTCACAGGCATTAATTTTTCAGTTTTAATCAATCCTCTCTTGATTTCAAAGGATACATATACACCTGTTGGATATAAATACTTACAGTAGAATGTATACACAATGGAAAATTATTCAGCCATAAAAAGAATGAAATCTCATAATTTGTAGCATTGTGGATGGAACCTGAAGTCATTGTATTAAGTGAAATAAACCAGGCACAGAAAGAAAAATATCTCATGCTCTCATTCATATGTGGAAGGAAAAGATGAATCTTATGGAGAGTAGAACGGTGGTTACCAAAGGGAAGAAGGTAAGGGAAATGAAGAGAAGTTGGCTAAGGGGTATAAAAATACAGTTAGAGAGCGTAAATTTGAATATTTAATAATACAGTAGGGAAATTATATTTAACAATATTTATCAGATATTTTAAAATCACAAGAAGAGAATAATTGTAATATTTCCAACACACACACACACAAATGTTTGCAGTGATGGATATCCCAATTATCCTGATTTGATTATTACACATTGTATACAGGTATCAAAAGATCACATGTACCCCCAAAATACGTACAACTATTACATACCAATAAAAAAAGAACTGCGGGAGACATGTGAAGTCCTTAGAGAATACTAAGACTCATATATAACTTCAATGGATTATCATCTTCAGTGATTCAGATTTGGCCTTATATTTTAACTTGAATTTCCAAAAAAAAGCAGAACCTGAGACAAACCTTTGCACTTGGGTAGTTTGCTGGAAACTGTGAGGGCATTGGAATAGTAGGATTGGAAAGAATACAACCAGGAAAAAAGTAAATTCAATCCTACAGTGTGGTGCTACACTGATTACTGCTATACACATGCAGGTCTCAATTCCTTTGGAATAGGGTTGCCAGATTTAACAAATAAAAACACCCAACATCCAACTAAATCCAAATGTCAGGTAAATAATGAAAACTTTTTTAGTGTAAGTATATCTCAAGCAGTATTTGAAACATACCTATACTTTTAAAAATTATTCATTATTTATCTGACATTCGATTTTTCCTGGGCAGCCCATATTTTAATCTGGCAACCCTAGCTGGGAACTTTCTGGAAAACTATATGTAATGTGCCTCAGGTCATCTGTCCAAAGATGTGAAAGTATGTCCCTTGGCTCCATTCTCATTGGTCAAGATCTGTGGGAGTGGAATGAGGAAGACAACAAACAGAAAGCACAAGACAAGCAATGCAGCTGAAGCTAGAGTCTATTAGGCTGCCTTGCATCAATGCTGCAACAACCACAGACCAAAAATGTGGGCCACTATAATGTTCGTGTATAAAAGATATCTAACATACCCTATGTTAAAATTACAATGAGAAAATTTTCACATTTAGCGGGGGAAATATGCCTTGAAAATTGGTGCTATCGATGTCACGCCCCTCTGTTCTAGTGACAGAAAAAAATCTATTTTCTCTTTTATTTACATCAGCATATAAAAAATGGAGATATGAAACAACAGTAACACAAACATGGCATTTCACCACGCTTTTATCCTCAGGTGAAGCAGACTTGTTCAACAAGGGTACAACAAGCAAAGACAAATTGATGCCAACAGCTTTTCTGAAGAACCAATGAACTCACCATAAGTCATTATTGGGAAATCCCAGTGGATGTCACTTCATGTTGAAAGCTCACCGTGAAGCAACGTGACAAGCAAAGGAGATTCTGTCTGGATCCCAGTAGAGTTAAATAAGAGCAAACTGGCTGCCTTGCCCCTCCCAGGATAAATCATGACATTAAAGAAAAGACCTATCTGACCACTCATCAAGAATTCCAACGCAAGGTTCCCCTTACACAAACCCTGAAAAGCAAATCACTTGCTGAGGGGGAGCTGAAAGGTTTGCATATGTGAATCTTCTCCAAACCAATTGAGACTTTCTCGGAACTAAAGTTCCAGTGCACTCTTTCTTGATACATGAGAATTGAGTTTGAGGCGCTCGTCTTTTGACCTTTGCTGAGAGCTTATGATTTTTCCTTACTTCCATTTGATTTCAAACTGTTAATAATTCTCAGAAGAAAATAGCACAAGATTTCATATTTCAAGGATTTATTATTTTGTGAGCCATTTGTATTTATTGACCTTTAAAATAATCCAGTTTAAAACTCAGTGGAGTTATTTGCAGGATTTTAAAGCTGTGGCATTTGCTTATTATAAGCATTTCTGATAGTCTAGCCTGGAGGGAATGCAGGGAAGGAAAGAGCACATCCAGTATTCTTAGAATAGACTCACTTGCAACATTTGGTCCTGTATGCTCTTTCTTGTTATAGCATATCACAATAATGAATGATCCTGTAAATGACAATAGCAGGATAAATTTTAAAAATTATTCTAATGCCCCATATACTGGTAATCAAAACATGTTGTTAGGAAAATTATATACACAGTGTGGAAATAAAATTCCTCCCACAGGAGTAAAATTCTTCCCACAGTGAGGTTACATATAACATTATTGTCCTGAGTGCTCTCATCATTTTATTCCCAACATTTTGCTATCTAGTGGGTTCATTTCCTCCTCTTTTCCCCAGTCAAAAAGTGATTTAGTCCATCTTTGTGGCCTCTATTTTGGCATACGATCTCCTGAGTGTAGTATGTTTACATAGACAGATGCCTGAAAAACACCAAGAAGGGTCTCCTTTTTCAGGCTTTGTTATCAAAGTCAATAGGTCCCCAAGTTTACTCTCTGTATAGTTTACAATCTGCATTGTCAGAAAAATTCCATGTGGAACTAAGCTCATTAGCACATCACTTAAGCGAGGGAATTAGAAAAGTACGGAGAATAGTGAGGATCCTGATAAGAGGGAAAAGATTTTATGACATAAGGTAGGAATTACATGTTGAATGAATACTATGTGCTAAATTCCTTTCCTCTAGGTTGTTTAAATCTAGAAAATCAAGAATCATCACTATACTGCAACTGTTTTCCCATCTTAGAGAAAACGCATTGAGTTGGCATTGAAATAAATTAAGGATCATTTCCAACCTGAAGGTTTTCTCCAATTATTTTAAACTCTAAGTGTCCATAGGACCAGAGGTCAAGAAAAGATGTATCTCCAATATCAGTCTTTTTCTATTTTTATTTACTTAGAGCCCCAGAAGGAGAATAGAAAATAAGAGCAGTCCCATTCATGATTTTTATTTATTGAAAAGCAAAGCTTATATTTTAATGTCTGCTCCACACACATTGCCTCCTACCTATCACTACCAATCACCTAAAATCAAAGAAACATCATGGATCAGCTCCTCTAATTTTACCGTCAAGGAAATTGAGAGAGATTTCCCTCTAGTTATGACTTACTGGTAGAGCTGGGATTGATACCTAAATCCTGTTCCTAAAGTTGACCTAAACACTTTTGTTTCCATCTCTAGCCAGGGTTTCTTTCTGTCCCATGGTATCCATATCACATACCACTCACCATCTGGATTACCAATGGGAGAAAGGCTAGAATTCAACAGAAGACCCCTCTCTCTATTCAGGCTCCCATGAGCCATTCAAGCACTTCACACATTTTTAACTCCTGTCCAGACATTCAAAGTACAAGACATCTCCTGCTCTGCTTCTGGATAACTCTGTGTTTTTTCATGAATCACACCCTAGACATGGATTGAGTTCATTGAATGCTATGCTTCTAGGCCTGTTCCTGAAGGTTAGTTGTTTTTACATTGATCTTAATCTGTTTTTAGCATATATATTGTGATCACTTTTTGTCACATATTCATTTATACAAGTGTAATATTTTTTTTACTCTCACAGTTTCTCTTTCAAGTTTCCGTTTTTCCAAACATTAGAAACCACAGTCTTAGCTAGTTCTTGCTAAATTGTTATCTCAGGTTACACAGAGTTAGTTCAGGTTTTTTTTTCTGTTTTATCTTTCTCCCCAGTGGTCACTATTTAGGGAGTTGGCCCCAAATTAGAGAAGATACTTGGCCATCATTCAGCTAACATTATTCCAATGGATTTCACCTTTCTACACTGGTCTCCATTGAAGCCCCCACACCTATGTGGTGTCAGACATTCAGTCCATCCACTTCTGGCTGCAGCCTTCTTAACTATCACCACAAGTCCCTTTTAGTTCCACAACTCCCTCTCCACCATCTAACTCCCATTCCTTTTGCAAAAGTTTGGGAAAAGTCACATGCTACTCTGAGACCACAAGAAATTGCTACCTGTTCACTCCCACTCTACCAGACAAGCCTTTCTGCCATTTATACTCTGTGATTGCTACACATCAATAGAGTAGGAAATAACTTTGGGACCTTAGAACTTTCATAGTTTCTGACTGGGAAACAAGACCCAGGTCTTCTCTATTTTAGATCTCTCAAGACTGTTTGGGTTCTACTACTTTCCCCACCAAGATTTCAGCCCTGGGAAGACAGAGCATAAGCATTCGTCTCAGCTACCTAGAACAGCTGCAACTTTTTGTCTTCTCTGATCTTTCTTTGGTTGTCTTCATCCTTCTCAACTCAGAGTATCGTTACTGCCAGGACCTTACTCTTGGAAGCTAACACTTTATTTCTCTCTGTATTTCTTCTGCAACTTTCCTTCCCTGTGGAAGGCATAGTAGAAGACAAAGTTCAAGAAGGACAAAGGCATCAGAGTTAACAAAGGAATTGCAGCAGCACGGCAACAAATCTGCTATTTCTTTTCAATATTATTCTACCTCAAAAAGAATGAAAAGGAATTGAGAAAGTACTTATAAGATAACTTAGGATGATATTTCAGTTTCTACCTATGACCCAAATTCTTAAATTTTTCCCAAATAAGGAGTCCCTACAGCTTGGTCTTGTCGATATAATCCAGTTATGATTGCTGTGGTTGTCAATATATAAATGTGTGACATGTGTATAACATATATACACATCTGTGAATAATTGAAGTCAGTCATAACAATTTAACAATGAGAAAATGTATGTTAGCAAAGTATAAGAAAACAAAAAATATAGCAGTAGAAAAAAATCAATAAAAGGAGAAAGGCAAAGTTGAAGGCAAAATAAGTGTTAAGCTTTGGGATTTCATTAGAAGAAGAGTTAATAGATATAAATAATTTTTTCTTAGATCTTTTAATTAGATCTTTTGATAAATAAAGATTAAAATAATTTTACAAAGAATCTATTTTTTATCTCTTCTAATGAGCAAAGTAGAATAACAGAAAATTGTCATACATTATGATCAAGAATAATAAATTCAAGTTTTGGTACCTATAATAGAACAGAGTTTAAAAGCTTGGCCAATTTTTCTCTCACAGTATAAAGTTCTCAGAGTTCTTTGCCATCTACATGTTCAATGATGTGTCTAGGACACTGAGTCCTTTAGTAATAAACCATTAGCAAGCACTTTTGATGCCCATGGTACTGGCAGAAATGAGACTTCTAAACTCTCCCTATACAAAAGTGGCCCAGTCAGTGGTTAACACACCCTTCACTGTCTGTGATTCTGACTTTTTAATCTCACAGGCAGTTGTAAGCCATTGCTCCAAATGAGTTCATTTACCTCTGATTGTCAGACAACCAAAAATTATTTAATGAGTATTCACTCTAGAGGTACTTTCCTGACCACGTAAGGATACCAGAGAAATAAGACATGCAGTCTTTGTTTATAGGTACCTACAATTGAATTGAAAAACAGGATTTACACTTAGGAAATAACAAACATTCTAAATTTTAATTTTAATCAATTGCTTAAGTAAAATTATAAGGATCTCCTACATTCCTGGTGTTGCTGTCCTGACTGAACCTTCACGTGTTTCTATCCAAATCACTCCAATTAGCCACTAACCAGTCATCCTACCTCCTGTTTTCCACTGTGCCTCTAAGTATTTTCCTATAATTTTGTTTCTTTGTTTATTTTCAAAATCATAATTCCTGTTACTTCCTTGTCTTAAAAAAGTCAATGGCAAGCTGGGCTTGGTGGCTCAGCCTGTAATCCCAGCGCTTTGGGAGGTTGAGGTGAGTGGATTGCCTGAGCCCGTGCGTTCGAGACCCACCTGGGCAACTTGACGAGACCTCATCTCTACAATAAAATCAAAAAAATTAGCCAGGCATGGTAGTGCATGCCTCTAGTTCCACCTACTTGGAAGGCTGAGGCAGAAGGATCGCCAGAGCTCAGCAGGTGGAGGCTGCGGTGGCCGGGAGCGTGCCACTGCACTCCAGTCTGGGTGACAGAGTGAGGCAACAACTCAAAAAAAAAAAAAAAAAACGAAGTCAATAACAGCCTTACTAACTTTCATACTTTTGAAAATAATTTTTAAACTTTCATTACTGTGGGAAATATGCTTTCCATTCTTATTCACCTGAAAAAATTTATTCATTCATCTATAGCCAGCTATAATATCACTTCCTATTTAAAAAAGCCCTTCTGTGATTTAACTGGGCAAAAATATATACCTGGTCTTCTATATTCCCACACAATTGGACGATGAATCCAATAAAACCCTTCTTAAATTGTATTAAGATAGCTCATATCTATCCATCTATTTTCAATTCATGATTATAAGCAAGATGAAGATCAAAAGTATCTGTTGTATTATCTGAATTTCCCTTCTCCTGGTCCACATTGGCATTCATTAACATATGTAGAATAGATACATGAAGACTAAAAATAAAGTAGGTGTCAGGAAAAAGTAGACTGATCAAAGAAGTGTCGAGAAAGAGTCAAAGGAAGTTTTTGATGGAGTTAAGATATACTGAGAATGAGATTTATAAATATAAAGAAGAGAGCACTTCCTGTCAGAGCTCAGTGTTTCCTTTAGGGTATAATGGGGTGAAAGCTCCGGATGTATATGACCCACATCATAAAACTAAAGTCATTTGAGAGAGACGTAATTCAACAAAATCTGTCATGCCATGAATTTTCCCAATTAAACCCACATTGTTTTCCACCAATATCTCAATGAAGTTGAGACTTCTAATTGTAACTGGAATGCATTTCATACTCATAACAGCCTACAAAACTAAGATATACCAAAACGCAAAATTTTTCAATTATATTATGAATGAAAATTATCTCCCTATAACTTTCCCCTGGAAAGTCAGAAACTGTATCTGGTTAATTTCAGGTAAACCAAGTTCCATTTAGAGATTTCTCAATCACCTTAGGGTTATAATTCAGTTAGTTCCAAAGCTATAACTTGTTCTCTCCTTACCCTCTCCTTGCTAAGGTTTATTCTAATCTCTCATTGATTTGTATTCTTGCTAGAAGGCTGTGGGAGGAGCTCTTCTGCTTCCTCTGGCTATTCAGTGTGAGTCTCATGCTGATTTCCCATCCCAGATGTAACTGGCCTTGACATAGGTCTCAAATGTTGCCAACCACTGTCATCTCTGTTGCTGCAGCTTCCTTAGAGCTGTCTGGATTTCTGCCACAGTTTCTAGTCACCAGGTGCAAACAGGTCACTCTATAACCTTCTCTCCCTGAATTCTGGACCCCTCGGGATTCACCAGCTTTCTCTTAGCCCTTCTGCGTCCTTCAAGAGGAAACATACAAGTTGAACAATTCTGCCATATCTTCTATTGTCCCTGGGAGTGTTGGGATTGTCAGCAGTCACTCTGTCATCATCTCTGTAAGGCTGCTAATGGGTTCCAGACAGGACTTGTATCCGCAAAAAGGAATTTCATCATGTTACTTCTCACAAAGATTTCTCCAGGGGAGTTGGAGATGAGAGTCTAAGGAAACAAACCATGAAATCTTGGGACAGAGAACTATGGAAATGAAAACTGCATAAAGACAGAATTCTAGAAATCGGGTGAGGATCCCCCTTAAGTATTTAGCTGAGTACTTATCAGTAAAATGAATGAAAGGAAGCATACAGGGTTAGGGGAAAATATACTGGGCCCATGGATAGTGTTTCTTCCCATCAGTTAGGCAGGAAAACCTCAAAAATCATGTAGAATACACAACAGGGTCTTCCCTCAGTAGAGTGGACTACTTAGACTTTATTGCTGTAAAGTTCTCTATGCACTGATCCAGTTCTACCAAATAAATCACAAAAGTGCCTCACATCTATAAATCCAAGCACTTTAGGAGGTTGAAGTGGAAAGATCATTTGAGCCTAGGAGTTCAAGACCAACCTGGGCAACAGAGCGAGATCTCATCTCTACAAAAAAAAGTCAAAAAATTAACCAGGCATGGTGGCACATGCCTGTAGTCCCAGCTTCTCAGGAGGCTGAGGAGTATGGATCCCTTCACTGCAAGTGTTCAAGCTGTGATGAGATGTAATCATGTCACTTTACTCCAGTCTGGGCGATAGAGTAAGACTCTGACTTAAAAAAAAGACAAAATCATGAAAGTGATATCTAAAAGTATCTATTTTCATAACAAAGCTCAATAATATTTACAGGAATGTAAAAATATGCATTATCCAATTAGGCAAAATTCATAATATCTGTCATCCAATCAAAAATTACCAGAAAGCAGTAAAAACAATCCAAAATTAAGAGAAAAACAATCCAAAATTATGAGAAATATTCATCTAAAGTGACCCAGAACTGTCAGAAAAAGAATATTTGAAGAAATTATGATCAAAATTTTTCAAAATTAACCCCAATTACAAGAAACCTGAGGGAAACTACAACCATGCATATCAAAACCAAATTGTTTAAATCAAGTAATACAGAGAAGAATCTTAAAATTAAACAGAAAAAAAGTCATCTTAGATACAGAAGAACAAAGATAAGGATGACATTAAATTTCCAGTGAGAAAAAATGCACAAGAGGAGACAATGGAGCAACACCTTTAAAATACTAATGAAAATTAAATTTTTATTTATAATTATTCAATACCTAGTGAAAATACCTTCCAGAAATGAAGAAAATATAAAAACTTTTTCAGACATACAAAAACTAAAAGCATTCAAGAGTAGCAGATCTGAACTACAATAAATGTAAAGGGCCAGGCTCGGTGGCTCAGCCTGTAATCCTGTGCCTTTGGGAGGCTGAGATGACTGAATTGCCTGAGCCCATGGGTTCGAGACCCGCCTGGGCAACTTGGCAAGACCTCATCTCTACAATAAATTTAAAAAAAATTAGCCAGGCATGGTAGCGCGTGCCTGTGGTTCCATCTACTTGGAAGGCTGAGGTGGAAGGATCGCCGGAGCCCAGCAGGTCGAGGCTGCGGTGGCTGGGAGTGGCCACTGCACTCCAGTCTGGGTGACAGAGTGAGACTCCAACTCAAAAAAAAAAAAGAAACTTTCCATTGAATGTGCTAAATGTTGACAGACAATCAAGACACTTTTCAGAAGGGACTAGTAAAGACTGGCTGTTTTTACTTATCAAAATAACCTGTAAGCCAGGCTCGGTGGTTTATCCTATAATCCCGTGCTTTGGGAGGCCGAGGTGAGTGGATGGCCTGAGTCGGCAGGTTCGAGACCCACCTGGGCAACTTGGCGAGACCTCATCTCTACAATAAATAAAAAATTAGCCGGATGTGGTAGCGTGCGCCTGTAGTTCCAGCTACGTGGAGGACTGAGGCGGAAGGATTGCCGTAGCCCAGCAGGTCAAGGCTGTGGTGGCCAGGAGCAGCCACTGCACTCCAGTCTGGGCAACAGAGTGAGACTCCAACTCAAAAAAAGAAAAAAAAAAAGCCTGTAAAAGATTCTTATCATTTTTTTCATCTGTTGCTGGACAGACACAGGGCTCCACATTTAAGTCTACTAAGTACAAAACCAGAATCTTCCTAGAACTTTTTCTGCAAAAAGAGTCTTCCTTCCTCCATTCAAAGATGAGAAGTAGAGTCACTGCTAAGGAATCTCCACTGGTTGTAGAAATCTTCATGAGATCCATCCCCCAAACAACACCAATCATTAATGACTTAAAATGAAGGGTTAAGCCGGGCTCGGTGACTCAGCCTGTAATCCCGCGCCTTTGGGAGGCTGAGGTGAGTGGATTGCCTGAGCCCACAGGTTCGAGGCCCTCCTGGGCAGCGAGACCTCATCTCTACGATAAATCAAAAAATCAGCCGGGCGTGGTAGCGCATGCCTGTAATTCCGGCTACTCGGAAGGCTGAGGCAGAAGGATCACCGGAGCCCAGCAGGTCAAGGCTGCGGTGGCCGGGAGCAGCCACTGCACTCCAGTCTGGGCGACAGAGTGAGACTCCAACTCAAAAAAAAAAAAACCAAAAAAATGAAAGGTTTTCTTTTTTCTTTCCTTTCTTCCTTCCTTCCTTGCCTCCCTCCTGGGCTCAGGAGATCCTTCTTCCTCAGCCTCCCAGTAGCTGGGACTACAGGCAAGTGCCACCACACTCAGCTAATTTTTTTTTTTTTTGTAGAGACGAGATCTTGCTATATTGCCCAGGCTGGTTTCAAACTACTAGGCTCAAGCAATCCTCTTGCCTCAGCCTCCTTAAGTGCTGGGATTACAGGTGTTGAGCCACTGTACTTAGGCAAAATGAAAATAAATTTTTTTTTCTGTAAAGGAACAGCTCGTAAATATTTTAGGCTCACCTCTGCTTGTTGATCATAAAAGCAGCCATAGACAATATGTAAACAAATGAGTGTGGCTGTGTTCCTGCAAAACTGAATTTACAAAAACAGGCAGTGGGCCAGGATTTGCCTGCAGGAGGTAGTTTGCAACCAAAAGCTTCAAACAAAACATGTTTCTAAACATCTCTTCCGGTGTCTGTGGGTCAGGAATTTAGGAGGGCCTGGCTGTGGAGTTCCGGCTCAACACCTTTCATGCGTTGCAGTCAGATGGCAATGAGAGGTTCAGGCTCTGCTTCCTGCAGGCTGAGGATCTGTTTCCAAGGTGGCTCTCTTGGTCGGCTAAGATGCTGCTAGCCTATGGGCCTCTGTCCACATGGGCCTCTCCACTGGATGCTTGAGCGACCTCATAGCATGGTATTTGCCTTCCTCCAGAGCAGGTGGTCAAGGCGAACGTTGCTGTGTCTTTGATGACTTAGTCTCAGAAGTCACAAACCATCACTTCTGCAGCAACCTATTGGTCACACAGGTCAGTGCTATTTGCCGTGTGAAGGGAAGATACACAAAAGCGGAAGTACCAGTGACAAGGCTCAATGGCTGCCATCTTGGTGCAGACTACCACAGAAGTGGCTCTCAACTTTCACTGTACTTTGAAAACTCCTGAGGCAGCTTTAAGAAAATAGAGACACCAGTCCTTCACCACCCCACCCCACATCCTACCACCCCCGAGGTTCTGTTTCAGTTGGTCTGGAATGCAGTTCAAGCAACAGAATTTGTTAAAAACTCTCCCCGTAACTCCAACGCCCAGCCTGGTTTAACAACTGCTCCTTAAGAGCTTTGCTAGATCACTTTCTGGACAATAAGCCCTCTGATGTGCTGAGGGTGTGACCCACTGAGCGTGTATCATAAAGAACAGAAGCAGCCAGGCACGGTGGCTCACACCTGTAATCCCAGCACTTTGGGAGGTGGAGGTGAGAGAATTGTCTGAGCCCAGGAGTTTGAGGCCTGCCTGGGCAACTTGGTGAGACCTCGTCTCCTAAATAAATCAATAAAAATTAGCTGGGTGTGGTAGCATGTGCCTGTAGTTCCAGTTACTTGGGAGGCTGAGGCAATAGGATGGCCTGAGCCCAGCAGGTCAAGGATTCGGTGGCTGTGAGTGTGCCACTGCACTCCAGCCGCCTGGGCAACAGAGTGAGACTGCAACTCAGAAAAAAAGAGATAAAATTTTTAAAGTGGGCCAAGTGCCCTGGCTCACGCCTGTAATATTAGCACTTTGGAAGGCTGAGGTGGGAGAATCGCTTGAGCCCAGGAGTTCAAGACCAGCCTGGGCAACATAGACTCCATTTGCGAGACTCCATTTCTGCAAAAAAAAAAAGTTTGCCAGGTGAGGTAGGATGTGCCTGTAGTCCCAGCTTCTTGGGAGTTTGAGGTGAAAGGATGGCCTAAGCCTAGGAGATCGAGGCTGTGGTGAGCTGTCATTGTGCCACTGCACTCTAACCTGGGCAATAGAGTGAGACTGACTCAAAATAAACAAATAAATAATAAATAAATAAATGTGTGAGATGCCCAGGCCTGGGTCTGACATAAATGAGATGCTCAGCATTCAATAGTTGTACATTTCCTTCCTTCTGCTCTTCTCTCTTTTCCACTTTACTTCCCTCTCTCTGTTTCAGTCTGCTGTTCTGTGTGTAGCTGTGTATCCCTTTTCTTGGGTAAGCCTGGGGGTACCCAACTTTTAGCAGCAGATGGAAAAGGCTTCAACACAAGGTGATTAATGACATACCTTCCTGCTCCCACATCCCCATCCAGAAGACTGGCTGGATGGCGAGCCGCTGCCTACTGAAGTTGACTGGTGGCTGAAACCGTGAACCTGTTAGCTTAACGCAGTCAAGTGTTGCCTACGGCGTTTTGACCCATGAAGGGTCACATATGTGACACTGGTCCCATGGATTACCAAGGAGCTGAAAAATTCCTGTCATCCAGTGACGTCCAAGCTATGGTAACATCGTGATTCACGTGTGTGTGGTGATGCTGGTGTACACAAACCTCCTGCACTGCCAGGTGTATAAAAAGTATAGCACATACAAGTATGTACAGTACTTAGTACTTGGCAATGATAATAAATGGCTATGTATTTACTATCTTCTACTTTTTATCATTATTGTAGAGTGTACTTCTTCTACTTATTAAAAACCAAGTTACTGTAAAGCAACCTCAGACAGGTCCTTCAGCTGTTCCAGAAGAAGGCACTGTACCATAAGAGATAACGGTTCCATGTCTGTCACTGCCCCAAAGATCTTCCAGTGGGACAAATGTGGAGTTTGTAGGCTGTGATGATGCTTCTGATTCTGTGTAGGCTTAAGCTAATGTGTGTGTTTGTGTCTTAGTTAACAAAAAAGTTTTAAAAATAAAATAATTTTAAATTAAAAAATAAAATTTTTTAAATAGAAAAAAGCTTATAGAATAAAGATGTAAGAAAATAAAATATTTTTGTACAGCTGTACAATGTGTTTGAGTTTTGGACTGTTGTTACAAAAGCATCAAAAGTTTTAAAAATTTAAAAGTTTAACATCAACAAGGGTACCTGATCTCAAACCAGGCAAAGTGGGGTCCAAAGGGAGGCCCATACTTTACCTGTATGATGACTACTTGTATACTTAACCCTGAATTGTACCCCATGTCTTTAAATTTAAAAAACATTTAAAAGTTTATAAAGTTAAAAAGTTACAGTAAGCTAAGGTTAATTTATCATTGAAGAAAGAAAAACAGCCCGGGTTCAGTGGCTCAGCCTGTAATCCCAGCACTTTGGGAGGCTGAGGCAAGTGGATTGCCTGAGCCTGTGGGTTCAAGACCCACCCTGGCAACTTGGTGAGACCTCTTCTCTACAATAAATAAAAAATTAGCCAGGGTTGGTAGCGTGCGCCTGTAGTTCCACCTGCTTGGAAGGCTGAGATGGAAGGATCGCCGGAGTACAGCAGATTGAGGGAGTGTGCCACTATACTCCAGTCTGGGTGATGGAGTGAGACTCCAACTCAAAAAAAAAAAGAAAGAAAAACAAATTTTGTTATAAATTCAGTGTAGCCTGAGTGTACAGCATTTATAAAGTCTACAGCAGTTAATGCCCACATTCCTTCACCACTCAATCACTCATTCACCCAGAGCAACTTCTAATCCTGCTAGCTTCATTCGTGGTAAATGCCCTGTACAGGTGGACCATTTTAAAAATCTTTTATTTTCAATTTAGTTATTACCCAATGAATTAGATGAGGTCTGGCTATGCTGCCCAGGTTGATCTCAAACTCCTGGGCTCAAGGGATCCTTGCACCTGTTCCTCCCAAGTAGCTGGGACTACAGGCATGTGCCACCATGCCCAGTTAATTTTTTACTAAATTTAATAATTACTGATTTTTTTCCAGCAGTTAAAGAAAAAAATATATAGTGGTAGAAAAAAATGTATAAATCTTCCTACATCCGTTTGGGTTTATGTCTTTTTTTTCTTCTTGCTGTGTGGGGAGGTTGTAACCTGTCATTGATGTCCCCCAAAAGCACCGGAAGTGGACTCCCTTCTCTATGTCCCTCTCTCCTCCATAATAATCCCTGTTTCTCTGGGGCCTTGACATGTAAAGTTCACACATTACTCTGACAAGACATTGGCTTAGGCAGAACATAGAAGAAAGACGCTTTCAAAGATACCTAAGTTATTTACTTTTCTGCTTTTCTTCGTTTTTTGGAATTAAAATGTACATAACACAGAATTTTTCATTTTGATTGTGTGTGTGTGTGTGTGTGTGTGTCAGAGTCTCACTCTGTTGCCCAGGCTGGAGTGCAGTGGCACACTCATGGCCACCACAGCCTTGACCTGCGGGGCTCAGGCCATCCTTCCGCCTCAGCCTTCCAAGTAGCTGGAGCCACAGGTGTGTGCCACCACACTCGGCTAATTTTTTTATTTATTGTAGAGACAAGCTCTCACCAAGTTGCCCAGACTGGTCTCGAACCTCTGGACTCAGGCAATCCTCTAGCCTCCACCTCCCAAAGTGCTGGGATTACAGGCATGAGCCGCTACACCTGGCTCATTTTGATCATTTTTAAGTGTGCAATTCAATGACATTAAGTGCATTCCATTGTGGTACAACCATAATCACTATCCATTTTCAGAATTTTTTCAGCTTCCAAACTGAAACTTGGTACCCATGAAACAAGAATGTCTCCTTTTCCCCTTCCCCAGCCCAAGCAGCCACCATTCTGCATTCTGTCTCTACAGATTTGTCACTCTAGGTACCTCATGTATGTGGAATCATACTGTAGTTGTCTTTTTGCAACTGGTTTATTTCACTCAGCATAATGTTCTCATGGTTCATCTATGTTGCAGCATGTGTTATTCTTTCTTTCTTTCTTTTTAATTGGGTTATCAGGCTGGGTGCAGTGGCTCAAGGCTATAATCCCAGCACTTTGGGAGACCAAGGCAAGAGGATTGCCTGAGTCTGTGGGTTTGAGACCAGCCTGGGCAACATGGTGAGATTTCATCTCTACAATAAATCAAAAAATTAGCTGGATATGGTAGCGCACGCCTGTAGTTCCGGCTACTTGGAAGGCTGAGGCAGAAGGAGCACCTGAGCCCAGCAGGTCGAGGCTGCGGTGGCCGGGAGCATGCCACTGCACTCCAGCCTGGGCGACAGTGTGAGACTCCAATTAAAAAAAAAAAATTGAGGTATCACTCTGTAACCCAGACTGGAGTACAGTGGCATGATCATAACTCACTGCACCTGCAACCTCCTGGCCTCAGAAGATCCTTCTGCCTCGGCCTCTCAAGTAGCTGGGACCACAGGTGTATATCACCACACCTGGCTAATTTTTTTGGTTTTTTGTAGCAAGGGGGTTTTGCTATGATGCCTAGGCTGGTCTAGAACTTCTGGGCTCAAGCAATCCTCCTGCCTTGGCCTGCCACAATGCTGGGTTTACGAGCATGAGCCACCATGACTGGCTAGAATTTCCTTCTTTTTAAAGGCTGAAAAATATTCTACCATATGTATTGATCACATTTTGCTTATCCATTCACCAGTCCATGGACACGTATTGCTTCTGCCTTTGGGCCATTGTGAATAACGCTGCTATGTACGGGGTGAACAAGCAAGTCCCTGTTTGCGATCCTTTGGAGTGAATATCTGGAAGTGGGTCAGGTTTACTCTTCCAATTACATGGTGTTACCTACATAGCCAGTGTGTAGACTGTGCTCCTTCCTAGACCCTACTTTCCTGCTCTACCAAGGAGAGACAGCCGGTATGTGAGCATCAGCCTCACACAGTGAAGTGGACGGGCGTCTGAGTGGAATAGAGAAAGTGCTAGGAGGAAGCCAAGGTCATGCTGGTTCCATTCCAGACCCGGAGCAGCTTGAGGACAGGGATGACATTCAGTGACCTCAGGCACCTGGCATCTCACCTGGCACCTGGACAACCCTCCAGGAGGACTATCAGCAAGTGTCTGTGGATTGAATTCATGATCGAATGAACAAATGAAATGGCATCCTGGAGGGGAGGAAGAATTTAAGAAGATTTTATGCAGGACACAGCCTGTAAACCTGATGCTGAAGAACTCACAGGAAGACACAAGGGAGCGCTGAAAGGCGGAGATACAGAAGGAAGAGGTTCTAGGGATGTGGGGGAAATGCAGGATGCGTGCCCCGCTCCCCTCCCCTGCTGATGACTGTTTCTCCACTGGGAAAATGGCCCCTGGCCAAGGCCATCTGTGTCCAGTCGAAATGACCTTGAAAATACACACATCTGCGAACTCAAGGCAATGTCGGAGGGTAAACATCTGTTTCTGCTTCTTGGCACGTGATGCTCTTGCTGTGTCTCGCTCCCTTTCCCACGCTGGGGGCCTATAATCTCTCCCCACATCTATCAGGGTATCGGGAGGTTTTTACCAACCAGCTGCTGTTGGTTCCCTCCTCCTCTGGGGCTGCTGAAATACAAGGGGAAAGATGCTGCTGGGGCAAAGGCATGGAGGCAGAAAAGCAGAGAGGCCCAGCTCGTGAGGGCCATGATGCAGACAGTCCCTCTGAGGAGTGCTTTGGAGGAGGGTGGCTGGAGACAGGAAAACAGGGAGGTGGTGGAAACCTTGGCTGTTCCTCGGTAGGTGTCCTCCTTCCGTGGCATTGAGAATGAGGAGGGGGTGAAGATGGTGGTGGGCATTTGTTTGGTACAGATGAATTGTTTACTAAACTCTTCACACAGATGATTTCATTTCATCTTCATGAGTGAAACTGCAAGGTGGGCCTCATATCCCCAAGTCAGGAAACCAAGTATTCCAGAAGGAAGCTAGCCTGAGGTCACCAGTGGAAGCTTCTTGAGAAAGCCCAGGCCATCCAACGGTGGAGGCGAGGCACAGAACAACTCTGGTTTTGTTTCCAGTTCTTTCCAAACCAGCGCAGTCAATGCCAGAGCTGTTTTTCCAAGGCACAACAAATCATTGGAAACTTCCTGGAATCTGGAAAACTTTGCTTTTTGTTTTTTTTTGTAAATATTCTTTTCTTTCTTTTTTATTCTTTTCAGAAACTGCCTGTTTTTTAAAAAAGCATTAGAACAACTGTGAAAAATAGTTGGAATTGAGATCCTTGGAGACCCTTGCCCCAGACATAGCAAAAATGTTATGTAAACATATTCTGGACACACGATTCAAGAACTAATCTAGTTTCCTCCAGTCTAAAAATGTTAAAAACCTGATTGTTTTCTTTTTAAATAATTGTTTCAGGGTGTTTTTGTTTTTTTGTCAGGGGTTAGGTACCAAAATCTCACTGGGGCTTCTAAAATGCTAGGTGCCAAAACCTCCAAAAATGCCAGCAGAACCTCCAAAACGTTAGGTCAGGCCCGATGGGGGTGTGTCTGGTCTGTGATTTGGTGCCACACAAAAGATGCAAAGGATGGCACAGAAGTTAGGTTGGAAAATATAGTTTATTTAGAAAGCAAATTGGAGAGAGAGAAAAAAAGAATTCACCTCCCCAAGGTATGGGGAGGCGGTCAAAGCTTAGGAAAACATGGCGGCCATAGCACAAGGAGCCACGTGGACCCACCAACCCCTTGATGGGAGCAGATCGTTAAGGTGATTGGGGGGTGGTCTGCTCCACATCATCATGGAGGGCAAGTAAGCACAGGTACTGATGTCAGGTGATGGATGGCAGCCAGATGCGTGGGTCACATGATTGCTGCCTTCTTGATGGGGTCTGTGACATGAAGGTCTGATTAGGCTAACTTGCTTACCAAACAAGCTGGGGAGGGGCTTGTACAGCAATTATCAACAGCTACCTCTGAGAAACTGGTTCTGTTGTTGGCTAGTGATTAGAGGGTACATTAAAAGGAACCATTAGAGAAACATGACAAAGCAAAGCAAAGTTAAAATGGCTGCTCATTGGGTATATTGACTCCTTCTTATATCCTTTCTTCAGGGTCTCACTCTCTTGCTCAGACTGGAGTGTAGTGGCAAGATCATGGCTCACTGTAGCCCCAATCTCCTGGTCTCAGGTGATCCTTCAGCCTCAGCCTCCCAAGTAGCAGGGGTTATAGGTGCACATCACCACTCCCAGCCAGGCCCAGCCACTTTTTTGTAGAGACAAAGTTTCACTATGTTGCCCAAGCTGGTCTTGAACTCCTGGTCTCAAGCAATCCTCCCACCTCGGTCTCCCAGAATGCTGGGATTATAGGCGTAAGCCACCATGTTTGGCTAGTTCCAGTTTTTTGGGGTTTTTTTGAGTCGAGTCTCACTCTGTCACCCAGACTGGAGTGCAGTGGCCGCTCCCGGCCACCACAGCCTCGAC
>NW_007245997.1:450645-483300 GCF_000164805.1 Carlito syrichta
TGGCTCAGGCAATCCACTCACCTCAGCCTCCCAAAGGCGCGGGATTACAGGCTGAGCCACTGAGCCCGGCTTAGTTCCAGTTTTGATACAGAATTTTAAACTTGCTTGGGGAAATAGATCTGATTTCACTGTGTGCATGTAACAGACTTCCTACTCTGAATTAAAATGGTTTTGAGGGTGTAGGATTAGCCAATAATTTCCTGAGTCTGAAAAGAGATGTGAGATTCTGCCAGAAAGCCAGATTGGAAAATATGGGGCAAGGGGTTCAGGGGAAAAAAAAAAAAACCAAAGAGCCAGCTACCAACGATTCCAAAGCATGGGGCCTCCAGCCCACGTGAGCTGCCCTGCCAGGAGAAGCATCTTACCACACTGGGTGCTGAAAACCAGCACGCCCAGGAGGAGGGCAGGCTGGCAAAGGAAAACTGGAGAAAGGCGGGGTCACCCCACCCAGAGAAAGCGCATCTGCAACTCCCAACAGCCCTGTTCCATCACAGGGCACCCTCTCCCTCCTCCTCCAAGCTAGCTCCTTGGGTGGTCGCCATGAGACAGGGACATTCTCAAGGGCTGCATCTCACAGGTTCTTCCTGGCAAGATTTGAGGCCACAGCAGTGCTCCTCCCAGCCTGGGGAGGACCTCCCACAGTGAAGCCATCTGAGATGCTATTGAAGCCCTTGTGGCTTCCTCCTCCCCCTCCCAGACCCACTGAAATCAGAATCTCCAGGGCTGGGGCTGAGAAATCAACCTTTTAAACAAAGCTCTGCAGGGATTTCCATAGAAATCCAAGGGTAAGAACCCCTAGACTATAAGCAACTCAAAAAGAGGAATGGTAGTTGGGCATAGTGGCTCATGCCTGTTACCCCAGCACTCTGGGAGGCTGAGGCTGGAGCATTTGCTGGAGCCCCGGAGTTCAAGATCAGCCTGGGTAACATAGCGAAACCTCATCTCTACAAAAAAATAGAACATTCGTTGGGCATGGTGGTGTGCCTGTAGTCACAACTACTGGGGAGGCTGAGGCAGGAGGATCACCTGAGCCCAGGAAGTTGAGGCCGCAGTGAAACATGCATGATTTCACCACTGCACCCCAGCCTGGTCGACCAAGTTGGTGTGCTATTTATCCACTGTGGTCTTCCTAGACCCTGGTGCCGCCTCCAACTGGTAAGTGACCAGCAACTATCGAGTGAATAAAGGAGTGAATGCCAGAGGCTGCTTCAACCTTGTTTGGGGTAAGGGTGAGGGAAGTCCCAGAGGAAGGGTCTCCTGGAGGGCTCAGGCCTGCCTGGGCCAGAGCAAGGTCTCCAGGACTCTTGCTTGGGCCTGGTCTCTGTGCCTGCCCCTTTTTCCTCCCTGCGCCCTGCACTTCGGCTCAGCCGCATGGGCGCGGCCCCAGCTGGCGCAAAGTCCTGCCAGGCCACCCTGCAGTTGGACACTTCTCTCTCCAGCAAACTGCCAGACCAGCCAAGCTCCACTGTCCGTGCTGGAATTTGCCAGAACAGGAACCAGCCTCAGACTTGCAGACAGCCAGCCATCTCTTGCCAGGAGGGTGGTGCCAAGCCAGGCCTAAGAAAGGCCGCAGGAACTCTTGGCGGGCTGGCCCCAGGTAGCCACATGGAGCTGCTGTCCTGCCTGCTCGGGAGTCGCCTTTGCTGGTTTGGGTTGTCAAGGCTGGATGGCCATGGCCACCCCCTCACATGCCCCACAGGCCCTTCAGCTTCTCCCACTGTCTTACCCGATCCCTTCTCCCTCCCCCCAGAACACTGAGTTCTGAACCCTCCAAGCTAATGAAGTGGGCTGTTGCAGTCGGGCATCTGTGAGGTCAGCTCACTCTCAGCCCTTTCAACGCGCCTTCATTTCTGTTATCTCTGTCATCTCGTTTCGTCCTCCTGACAGCCTTGCACAGACCCATAGGGGTCTTGTTACTTTGTCAGATGATACGAAGAGGCACAGCCAGGGCTCAAGGTCGCACATCTGAGTGGCAGAGCCAGCCCCAGGACCAAAGTCTGAGCCAGTATCTTGTGCCTTTACAAGGCCGATCCATGTGTGTACGTGTGTGTGTGTGTGTGTGTGTGTGTGTGTGTGTGTGTGTGTGTGTGTGTGAAGGTCTGGCGTGCAGTCTGCAGTGCAGTGGCACGATCACAGTTCACTGCAGCCTCAACCTACTGGGCTCAGGTGATCCTTCCACCACAGCCTCCTGAGTAGCTGGGACTACAGGTACCAGCCACCACACCAGCTAACTAAAACAAATTTTTTTGGTATGACTAAGTCTCACTATGCTCCCCAGACTAGTCTCCAATTCCTGGGCTCCAGCGATCCTCCTGCCCTTAGCTTTCCAAAGTGCTGGGATTACAGGAGTGAACCACCACACCCAGTTGTGAATGAGTATTGAGGACCCAGTCCTGGCAGCCTGGAGAATCTGCATTTGAATGGGCAGCTCCAATTGAAGTGAGCAGAGCATGTTAGCACACTCCTGGAGCCCTCTCCCATGTATGTGGTCTGCAGAGATGAATAATGTTATGGGTGAGAATTTGGAGACTCTTAGAAAGGACAATTGTGCCTGAATCCCTCAGGCGCCTGGGTTGAACTGCACTGTGGCCCCCTCAACCACTGCCCAGGGGTTGGTGATACTCAATGTGTATTCTTATTGCTAACTTTGAGTTTTGCCACATTTTTGCTTTTAGCTGTTTTTTTCCTTCTTTCTTTCTTTCTTTTTTTTTTTTTTTTGAGTAGGAGTCTCACTGTCACCCAGGCTGGAGTGGTCCTCCCACCTCATCCTCCCAAGTAACTGGGACAGGCTCACACCACCACACCCAGCTGGAGTGATCCTCCCACCTCATCTTCCCAAGTAACCAGGACAGGCTTGCACCATCACTGAAGGGTGCAGGGAACAGCCAGAGGGGCCACTCCCAAAATGGCGCCAAATGCGGTAAAGCCACACAAGACAATAAAGACCCTAGGTTCCGGCTTCTTCATACACGAGTCCCCTTGCATGCGAAGTTCAAACCTGCAAGCCTCCAATCATTTCCCATTGAGAGACCCAAAAGATTAAAAAAAAACTCAAAAAAGAACTATTACTATATGTATTCTGCAACTGCTGCTAGCAGTGTGTGAATGTTAAGCAATAAGCCCCTTCCGGACATTCCTTTGCTTAAATTGTGGTAGCCTCTGTGGCGTCTCTCTCCTGGTAAGCTCGGTGTTGTTTCAAACCTGCCTGCTCACTAAACCTAGCTTATCTGGCATTCCATTCCGCCCGTTTGGCAGTTACTTGTCCATCACAAGTAACTAAGCCTGAGCCCGCGCAAATCGAATTTAAATCAACCAATCAAAGTCTTTGTAACTGCGTCATATAGTTTTTATCCAACCCTGTGTGCACAAGTTTGTAAAGCCACCCCACCCCTTCAGAATTATGTATAAGATGTGTGTTAGCCTGGGTCGGAGCTCTCTCGTCCCTGAAGCTGCTGCATCGGCTTCAAACGTGAGCCCAGACTTGAACCTGAATAAAGACCCTTGTGTGTTTGCATTGGAGCTGGCTCTTTGGTGGTCTCTCAGATTTTGAATTTTGGGTTTAACACCGTGACATAGCTAGCTTTGTTATACGTCCAATAGGACTACAACACGGTGTCTGCCCACCCTGCTCCCATGCCGCTCCTCCAATAGAAACCTAGCAGAGCCCCTTCCAGGCTCTGTCAGGCTAATAAATACAGCCCTCTCCCTGCAACTCTCTCTCTTGCTTTTTCTCAGTTACAGACTCTCTCTGTAACAGCCCCTTTAATAAATCTCTTGGTCCCGGCCGGGTGTGGAGTCGTTACTCGCACCGAAATCCTTTCAATCACACCCGTCTATTTTTTTTGAGTCAGAATCTCACTCTGTCATCCAGGCTGGAGTGCAGTTGCATGCTCATGGCCACCCCAGCATCGACATGCTGGGCTCAGGCGATCCTTCCACCTCAGCCTTCCAAGTAGCTGGAACCACAGTCATGTGCTACCACGGCCAGCTAATTTTTTGATATATTGTAGAGATGAGGTCTCACCAAGGTTTCTGGTCTCGAACCCCTGGGCTCAGGTAATCCCCTTGCCTCCACCTCCCAAAGTGCTGGGATTACAGGCTTCAGCCACCACATCCAGCTGCTAATTTTTAATTTAATTTAATTTAATTTTGCAGGTACGAGGCTTTGCTCTGTTGCTCAGGCTGGTCTCAAACTCCTGGGCTCAAGCAATTCTCTGGTATCAGCCTCTCAAAGTGCTAGGCATGAGCCACCACACCCGGCCTTTCTTCCCTGTCTTATAAACTCCTGGAGGTTTGACCTTTTCTTTCTCATATGGAAATCTTCCTAGCTGAAAAGTGTCCTGGGCTTAAATGGGAGCAATTGGTTCATTTCCACTGGAGTCTCACTGTGATGAGTCCCACTGCTCCACAGTCAAACTTTGGGACTCAAGCCCAGCCCTGCATATTTATATTCACTGTGTCTCTTCCTCGATTGCTGCCCAAAGTGGGGAAGGTGCAAATGATACCTGCCTGCCCCACCCCTCAGGCCTATATCTACTTAAGACTCCCCTCAAGTCAAGTGAGTCATAACATAACAGTCATGGAAAACGAAGGAAACTCTAAGTCAGTTCTGACCTGTCTCCTAAGTGCTCAGAGCTCTAGAGCTATGTTGGTGCATCTGCGTGTCTGAGGGTTTTTGTTTTGTTTTTTGAGACAGGTTCTCATTCTGGTGCCCAGGCTGGAGT
Organism: Carlito syrichta; assembly: GCF_000164805.1. Taxonomy (NCBI): domain Eukaryota; kingdom Metazoa; phylum Chordata; class Mammalia; order Primates; family Tarsiidae; genus Carlito; species Carlito syrichta. Next base: position 455,370 of record NW_007245997.1, read on the forward strand.
AAAGTGGCATGATCATAGCTCACTGCAGCCTCGACCTCCTGGGCTCAGGTGATCTTCCTGCCTCAACCTCCCAAGTAGCTGGAACTAGAAGTGCACACTACCATGCCTGGCTAATTTCTTAATTTTTTGTAGATACGGGATCTCCCTACGTTGCCCAGCTGGTCTCGAATGCCTGGCCTCAAACATGCCTTTCGCCTCGGCCTCCCAAAGTACTAGGATTATAGGCATGAGCCACCACCCCCAGCCAGTCTGAGATTTTAATAAAGTGATCTTCCATCAGTTTCTTCCTTCAATAATGTAAATGTGCTCCTGAAGAGCTTGTTGCTAAGACATCTCATCTAACATTTCTGTTTTGCTCCCTTTTTAGGCTCTTGACAATCTTTGCATACTTGTTTTTTAACTATAAAAATGCATGTTCATTTAGAAAGTTTGGAAATTCCAGAAAAGTATAAAATAGAAAACATCACTAATGATGTCATCACCCAGAATCCCTCTATTAACATTCTGCTGGCCGGGCATGGTGGTTCACTACTGTAATCCCGGCATTTTGGAAGACCAAGTACAGAGAGGAAGGATCACTTGAAGCCAGGAGTTTGAGACCAGCCTGGGCAACAGCTGAATCCCACCATCTCAACAACGACAAAAATGATTAAAAAACAAAAACATTCTTCTATCTTTAATTCCATATTTATAAACATATAATAAAAAATGTTGGGATCATAGCATTTCATAACTCGATTTTTTTCACATAATACATCATGATCATTTCCTCAGGACATTATCTCTTATAAAGCATGAATTTTCACAGACTCCTATAGTGTTACATCAGTTGGATATGCTTTCTGTGCCTTTACCTGGTAACCCTCCAAGGTTTGTACACTCCAGAGAAGATTCATCTTTCTTGTAGGCCCCTTGATACACATAGTATCTGAACTGAACCCGCTTCCAATGTTTGGTGACTCCTACCCAATGAGTCAGAACCCGCCCCCTCCCACCAGGGAAGACAGAGGTAATACTCACTTTCCCCGGATCCCTTGCAGCTAGAGTGTGGTCACACATCCTATTCTTTGCCAATGAGACAAATCTGCCCCAACTTTGAATCGGAACCTAGAGTGTGATGAAGCAGGGGTCTGAAGGCCACCAGTCCAGTGAGGATGAAGAAGATGGCTGCTCCAGAAGGTTCCAGAAAACACCATTCAGCAGCTGTGATGTTGGCGGGATCAGCTGCATTTTTACTCCCGGGGCATCAGCCGGGTCTTCTTCCTTAGACACGCACCAGCTTGAATGTGTTTCTAGCCTCCAGGCCTAAGTTCTTGATTCCCCCTGGAGATGCTGTGAGCTATCCAGTGTTTTTTTTTTTTTTTTGAGTTGGAGTCTCAGTCTGTTATGCATGCTCACGGCCACTGCAGCCTCGACCTGCTGGGTTCAGGCAATCCTTCCGCCTCAGCCTTCCAAGTAGCTGGACCACAGGCATGTGCCACCACACCTGGCTACTTTTTGATTTATTGTAGGGATGAAGTCTCACCAAGTTGCCCAGGCTGGTTTCCAACCTGTGGGCTCAGGGAATCCTCTCACCTCAGCTTCCCAAAGTGCTGGGATTATAGGTGTGAGCCACCATGCCTGGTCCTCCAGTGTTCTTTAATAAGTCCCTCCCTTTATCTTTTTGACTTAAGATAGCTGAGCTTAGCTCCTATTACTTGTAAGATGAACCATGATTGACCAAATATATTTAGGTTGTTTCAATATTTGCCTTTTTAAATACTGTTGTGGCCCAAATCCTGGACATAACTCTTTGCACACATCTATTGTATTTCTTCAGGATAAATTACTAGAAGTGAAATTTCTGAATTGAAACATGAACATTTTATAGATCCTTGATCAATATCGCCGTTATAGTCCAGAAATAGGAATCTATGGTGTCCTACTTTTTACAGGTTTTTGTAGAAGTTTTACACACACACACACACACACACACACACACACACACACACACATTGGAATTATTTTTTGGAGGGCAGCCCCCTTTAGTACAGGCTTCCCCTGCTAGGTAAGTGTTCTAGGAACCCATTGACATCAGTGTACCAGCTAGCATTTTGAGAGCCTGCGTTCAGCTTCAGTGAATTTTTTTTGGAGACTCTTTTTTTTTGAGTTGGAGTCTCACTCCATCGCCCAAACTGGAGTGCCGTGGCCACTCCCGGCCACCGCAGCCTCGACCCACTGGACTCCGGTGATCCTTCTGCCTCAGCCTTCCAAGTAACTGGAACTACAGGTGCACGCTACCACGTCCGGCAAAGTTTTGATTGATTGTAGAGATGAGGTCTCGCCAAGTTTCCCAGGCGGGTCTCGAACCCACGGGCTCAGGCAATCCACTCACCTCAGCCTCCCAAGGCGCAGGATTACAGGCTGAGCCACCGAGCCTGGCTTGGAGACTCTTTCAACACATTTGCCCATTTAATGATGTGTGATGCACAAGTGCACCTGCCCGTACCTCGATGAATATTCAGCAGTTTTTGAGCAAAAATGGCATGGCCCTTGTGCCCCAAGCACCTTTTTTTTGTTTGCTTCCCTGGATGAAAAATGTCCTCAAAAAGAAACGTTCTGCCCGTGTGGAAAAGGCATCAAACTGGACAAGTTAAAAAACTGTTCCGAGCAATGGAAATGGCATCTCAATATGTGTATTGCATCAAACGGAAAGTACTTTGAAGGTGACTGAAGTTTAAACATGTAAGACATAATTTTTAATCAATAAATTCCAGTTTTTCTGCATCTCCCCTGCTATATAACTTATATATAATTTTCCCAGTTTTCATTAATTCATTCAACAAACCTGAACACCTACTGTTTCAGGCACTGCTTAGAACCCTTCAAAACAAGCATGTATTTAGCTAAGTGTAGGAAGAATTTAAAAGAACTATGGCAGAAGAGACAGGAACTTTTTTTTTTTAAGAAAGAAAAGCTTATTTAAAAGCAAATTAGAGAAAGAGAAGGGAGAGAGAAGATTTACCTCCCCAAGGTGGGCGAGGGGGCCAAAGCTAGGAAGCGTGGCGACAGCCATAGCTCAAAGAGCACGTAGCCACACCAAAGAGACAGGAACTTCTAACTCTCAGTAAATAGCATTCTTCTTCTCAGCTAAACCAAATGAGCAGGAAGAAAAGGAGTAAGCTCTTTGAGATCAAAACTATTACCTTGATTGAGCTCATACTGGAAAACGAATCTGACTTATATCTGTAGGCAAGTGAACATCCCAATCCTGAACCCCCCAATCAGGCAGACTTGCACACTCAGCTGGAGGAGCGAAACGGAACTTGTGCCTCTTGTTGGAAACTAGCACCTAGGAGAAAGTAAAGAAGAAGAAGCCTTCCAAGATCACCAGCCTGACAGGGCCCGCCTCTTCTGCCAGGGTAAGGTGACAGGGAGGTGACCAGGAGCTTATAGTCCGTGGAACTCCTGCCACATGGAAGGGAGAACCAGGAATGAAGGGAACAAGGGAGAATGAGAGGGGGGAGGTGGCCAAGAAAGTCTTCACAATTTCATCCCCGGGGACAAGTGGTGACACCAGCTATGTCAGCACACATCAAGCATTCGATGCCAACCCTGAAGTTTCTAAATCTAAGAGAAAATGTCTGCATGCAGATAAGTGGGTGATTGTCATAGATAAAGGGGAACAGATATCGAATGTTGTCAATATCTGTCCAGTTTTGCCTGAGGAAGAGCCAGTCCTCTCCCCAGAGGCCTGAGCATCCTGGTCCTGATGGATGATCTATCTCCATGTGGTTACTCTCCAAGCTGGTTGCCTCATCTTTCTGGGCACAGCCAGATGAACTTTTCCGGTGTCTCTGGTAAAGTATGGCCGTGGCATTCATTTCTAGTCCATGGAACATGGGCCCCAGAGTCGTCCCCTGCTGAGGTGTGCCTTTTGTGGTAGGTTGAACCGCATTCCCTACAACACTTGTGTCCACCTGGAGCCTCAGAATGTGACTGCATTTGAAATAAGTCCCTTTGCAGATGTAATTAAGGTGAGGATCTCGAGATGGGCTTCCAAATGAGGGTTGGCCCTAAATCCACTTGCAAGTGTCCTTGTAAGAGACAGGAAACAAGACACAGAGGGATAGAGGGGAGAAGGCTGTGTGGAGGCCAGGGCAGAAGCAAGAGCCAAGGATGGCCGATGGCCTCCGGTGTGGGGAAGTCTCCCTCAGAGCCTGGTGGGGAAGCATCGACCCTGCTGGCACCTGGATTGGGGACTTCTGGCCTCCAAGGGTAAATGTTTGTTACTTTGAGCCACCCAAGAGCTGTCGTGGTGACTTGTTAGAGTAGCCCTGGGAGCTAAGATGGGTCTGAAGCCCTCCCTGTACAGTCTTTCCTGCTCTTTCTCCTCTGGCCGGCTGGCATGGAGTCAGTCTCACAAGCCCAGGCCAGGGAGCCACAAGGTAGAATGCACCCAGATTCCTGAATCACAGCTAAGAGGAAGGGCCTGACTAGGAACACCCACCTGCTAGGCAGAAGCAAAGTTATCTATAGTAAGCAGAAAAAAATAAAAATCTGTGCTCTGGATGTATCTGTTACAGTGGCCAAGGTTACCCTCACGAACACACTTAACCATAAAGTAATACATTATCATTCTGGCTTTATAGCAATCATGTGGAATTTATTTATTTTTTTTTAGAAACAAGGTCTTGCTCTGTCACCCAGGCCAGAGTGCCATGGCACCATCATAGTTCACAGCAGCCTCGACCTCCTGGGGTCAAGAGATCCTCCCATCTCAGCCTCCCAAGTAGCTGAGACCACAGGTGCGGGCCACCACTCTGGCTAATTTTTTTTTTTTTTTGAGTTGGAGTCTCACTCTGTTGCCCAGACTGGAGTGCAGTGGCCACCGCAGCCTCAACCTGCTGGGCTCCGGCGATCCTTCCGCCTCAGCCTTCCGAGTTCCGGAATTACAGGTGCGTCCTACCACATCTGGCTAATTTTTTGATTTTATTGTAGAGATGAGGTCTCGCCTGCCCAGGCGGGTCTCGAACCCGCGGGCTCAGGCAATCCACTCACCTCAGCCTCCTGAAGGCGCGGGATTACAGGCTGAGCCACCGAGCCCAGCTCTAATTTTTTAAATTTTAAATTTTTTTTGTAGAGATGGTATCTTGCCCAGGCTGGTCTCAAACTCCTGGGCTCAAACGATCCTCTCATCTCAACCTCCCAGAGTGCTGGGATTATGAGTGTGAACCACCATGTCTGGCCACTCTTGTGGAATTTATACTTCTGGGTTGTCTCCAAGAGATGGATCCTCTACAAATACACTGAAAAATTACTGTTGTCAGAACCAGGAAGCTGAGAATCAGACCCTCCACCTCCAAAAATGTTACAAAACAAAACTGAGGCCAGAGGCCCTGTCTGCTCTCAGCCCCCTCCTTGGAGATGATCCCCATTCGTGGGTTGTCTCTCCCGTCCCACCCACACCTTGACAGTTTATACCAGCAGAGGTCTGCAGGAGCAAGGAGTATGTAGCCGCTGGACTGGAAAGTACATGAAAACCCAGGGAGAGTTTCTGGGTGGACACACATAGCGACTTGTGTCACTGAGAGGCGTCTTCACCTCTAAGAGGAGACCCCTGTGGGCAGCGGTGCATGCTGGGAGGGCAGAAAGGAGGGGCAAGCCCTTTTTGAGAAAGGAAGCAGGCGGGGCACGATGGCTCACCCCTGCAATGCCAGCACTTTGTGAAGTCAAGGCAGGGGGATCACCTGAGCCCAGGAGGTAGTGGCTGTGGTGAGCCGTGATTGTGCCACTGCACTACAGCTCTGGGTGACAGAGTGAGACCCCGACTCAAAAGAGAGAAGAAGAAGGGAAGAGGGAGAGGGAGAAGGAGGAGGTGGAGGAGAAGAGGAGAAGGAGGAGGAAGAGAATGAAACCAAGAAGGATGGGTGTGGAGCCAGAGCCTGAAACTGTGCACCAAGCTCCTGCCCAGTGTTCCCGCCACCTCCACGCAGTTGCCAAGCACAGCATAAGTGGCTGTCTTAGAGGAGTTTGGCCATTGTTATTCAATTTGGAAAGGTGACACAGGCGTCTGTCCACACTAATTCTGAGCTCTGTGAGGGCAGGAATGTGATGTCCCTTGTGTTTATAGCTCACGGAGGCAGTGGATGAGGCTGGAATAGGAGGCTAAGGTCACATCATGAAGTCCTCTGAATGCTGTGAGAAGTTTGGACCCCACCTTGTGGGGAATGGAGTGATTCTCAGGTTTTTTTTGTTTGTTTTTTGTTTTTTTTTATGTCGGAGTCTCACTCTGTTGTCCAGGCTGGAGTGCAGTGGCACAATCACAGCTCATCATAGCCTCCACCGCCTAGACTCAGGTGATCCTGTCGCCTCAGCCTCTCAAGTAGCTGGGACTATAGGCATGTGCTACCATGCCCAGCTAACTTTTTGAGTTTTTTTGTAGAGATGAGGTCTTGCCATATTGTCCAGGAACTCCCGGGCTCAAGTGATCCTCCTGCCTCAACCACCCAAGGTGCTAAGATTACAGGCGTGAGCCACCATGCCCAACAGCAGTAGTTTTTGGTTGTTTTTGTTTTTTTTTGAGTTGGAGTCTCACTCTGTCACCCAGACTGGAGTGCAGTGGCTGCTCCCAGCCACCGCAGCCATGACCTGCTGGGCTCCGGCAATCCTTCTGCCTCAGCCTTCCAAGTAGCCGGAATTACAGGCGCGCACTACCACGCCCGGCTAATTTTTTGATTTATTGTAGAGATGAGTTCTTGCCTGCCCAGGCGGGTCTCGAACCCACGGGCTCAGGCAATCCACTCACCTCAGCCTCCCAAAGGCGCGGGATTACAGGCTGAGCCACCGAGCCCGGCTAGCAGTAGTTTTAAAGATCCATATTCGAGAACACTAATTCCCAGAGCACCGCCAGCACAGAGACCACAATAGACATTTGTGCAGCTGAGTGAAAGCTACATTCAATATTAGTGCTCATCACGTAACATATTTCAGTTTCTCTCTCTTACACCCACACACTCCCACAGATACCAAAATCAGGATATTATATGAATGGCCATTTTCCATGGTCCCCAGACAGCAGTCTGGATACAACATTCTGCAGCTCAAGAACCAGCCAATGAAGACAGAGGTTCCTGGAGGTAAGTGTTGGACGTGCCACCTCTGATGTCAGCTTGCCTCCCCGCCTCCCGGTAATGTCCTGACATCCTCCATTTGAGGTCAGCACAGGCCTTTGAGCAAGAGTAGCACAAAGAGCTCCGTCCACAGGCAGCTCTGTCTCTCAGCTGATGTGCAGGAGATTTCAGGTCAGCAAGGTTTCTCTGGAATCCAGTTTTGGTTTTACTTTCCATCTCTTATTTCCCTTTCCTCCTTCTCTCATCTGGTGGAGGAGCCAGTTTGTGGTTCTCCTCTCTGGCAGCCCTAGCAAACGAATACAGAATTTTTCCAGGTGGTCCTTGGGTGAGCCCTTTCCCTCCTGACATGAGCATTCATCATAAATATGCTGGGCGCCGTGGCTCATGCCTGTAATCCTAGCACCTTGTGAGGCTGAGGTGGGAAGACTGCTTGAGTCCAGGAGTTTGAAACCAGCCTGAGCAAGATAATAAGACGTTGCATAAAAATTAAAACAATTAGTCAGGTGTGGGGGCATACGCCTGTAGCCCCAGGTACTCGGGAGACTGAGATGGAAGGATGGCCTGAGTTCAGGAAGTTGAGGCTGCAGTGAGCCGTGATCATGCCACTGCACTCTAGCCTGGGCAACAGAGTAAGACCCTGACTCAAAAATTAAAAAATAAAAAATAAGTGAGTAAGGTTTGTATATGTTCAAGCCGGGCGCGTTTGCTCACACTTATAATCCCAGCACTTTGAGAGGCTGAGGTGAGAGGATTTCCTGAGCCCGTGGGTTCGAAACCAGCCGGGGCAAATTGGCAAGACCTCATCTCTACAATAAATTTTTTAGAAAATTAGCCGGGCATGGTGGCGCATGCCTGTAGCCCTTGGAAGGCTGGGGAGGGGTGGGGGAGGATCACCTGAGCCCTGTAGGTCGAGGCTGCGGTGGCCGGGAGCATGCCACTGCCCTCCAGCCTGGGTGACAGAGTGAGACTCCAACTCAAAAAAAAAAAAAAAAAAAAAAGATTTGTATATGTTCACAGGACAGGAAAGAGATATTGAAGCAAGAGAAGTAAAAGAGGAGGAATAGGTGCTGACAGGATGCTATTGCCGTAAAGGGGAGGTAGGAGTTAGCATAATAGTGCTAGCTGACATTTGTTGAGCACTTTCTGTGTACAAGCTAATTCCAATGCAGTGTATCCACTCATTCTTAAAACAAGTTCATTTGAGGTAAGCATTTTTTTTTTCCAGAGAGGGTCTCACTCTGTTGCCTAGGCTGGAGTACAATCACAGCTCACTGTATCCTCAAACTCCTGGACTCAGGTGATCCTCCCACCTCAGCCTCTCGAGTAGCCAGGACTACAGGTTCATGCCACCATGTCTGGTTAATTTTTACATTTTTTGTAGAGATGGGGTCTCCCGTTGTTGCCCAGGCTGTTCTCAAACTCCTGGCCTCAAGCAGTCTTCCTGCCTCGGCCTCCCAAAGTGCTGGGATTATAGGCATGAGCCACTGCGCCCGGCCTGAGGCAAGTATTAATATCATGTCCATTCTGCACATGAGGAAGATGCAGCTCAGGGAAGTTACTAAAGTGTCCAAGATGAGATGAATGGGAAAGTCATGGTTTGAACCCAGGATCACAATGATTTGTGTTCAACTTTCCAAGGAGAGGAGAATGGAATTGGTGCTTTATGGCTCACCCTGACTTTCCTTGGGGGTTTAGCCTGGGACTGGCTAGAGCCTCCTAGGACCAACCTGACCTGAAGTAGTTCTTGCCTGTTGGCCTCCATCCCAGATGTGGCCACTGGGCAGGCCGAACCAAGGCAGAGGGTTCAGGGCCAAAGCCAAGTTCCTGCTCCAGTTCTCTTCCCCAGTGGCTGGTGGCCACTGCTGAGACCACTCAGGCTGTCTGCACCCTGGCCAAGAGATGCAAGGTGGTTTGGACACAGCCACATTTACCCCCATTGAAAAGGATTGTCTACACAGCTGTTAAAGGAAACCTGAAACAGAACAAGCTTAACAATCTCCCCAAATGTCCAGGAGAAGAAAAGATAAAAAAGCCTCTTCACTCAAGCAGCAAGGAGAAGGAGACTTCTTTTTCTTTTCTTTTTTTTTTTTTTGGAGTTGAAGTCTCACTGTGTCACCCAGGCTGGAGTGCAATATCATGCTCACGGCTCGCCATAGCCTTGATCTCCTGAGCTCAGATGATCCTTCCATCTCAGTCTCCTAAGTAGCTGGAACTGCAGGCTTGTGCCACCATGCCCAGTTAATTTCTTTGTTATTTTTGCAGAGATGAGGTCCAGTTACATTGTTTAGGTTATTCTCTAACTCCTGGGCTCAAGCAATTCTTCTGCCTTGGCCTCCCAAAGTGCTGCGATTACAGGCGTAAGCCACCATGCCTGGCCTAACCCTGAAGTCTTTATGATCAGTAGCACAAGTGTCACTCCAAGAACTGTGCCTATGAAGTCTCCCATTGGAACTCCCCCCACCTTTTTTTTTTTTTTTTTGCCCCTAAAGACAAAGATCCCAAATAGGTCAATTTTACGCCTAGACAGGATTCTCATGACTGCTGAAATGCAGACATCATCATTCTCATAAATACTTCAGTGTGCCAGGCATTCCTAGTGCTTCATACAAGTTAATTCATTCCATTCTCATACTCCAGCCTAACTCACCCAAAGTCACATAGGAAGTGGGGGAATCTGCATTTGTAACCCAACAGCCCAGAGCTTGCGTGTTTAGTCATCACATATGCTGCCTTTCTTTTCTTTTCCCTTCTTTCCTCTTCTCCTTCCTTCCTTCTCTTTTCTTTCTTTATTTTTTTTTTCCCCTTCTTCTTTTGTCTGTCTTTCCTTCTTCTTTTTGGGGGAGACAGGCTGGAATATAATGATGCCATGTTCGTTGCTAGCTTACTGCAGCCTCAAACTCCTGGGCTCAAGTGATCCTCCCACCTCAGCCTCCTGAGTAGCTAGGACTGCAGGAGCATGCCAATATACCCAGTACATTTTTTAAAAAATTCCTTCTTTCTTTTCTTTTTTAAATTTATTGTAGAGAAGAAGTCTTACCAAGTTGCCTAGGCTGGTCTCAAACTTCTGGCCTCAGGCAATTCTCTCACTTCCTCATCCCAAAGTGCTGGGATTAGAGATGTGAGCCACCATGCCCAGTCTAACTTTTAAAAGTTTTTTAGAGACAGGGTCTTGTTATGTTGCCCAGGTTGGTCTCAAACTCCTGGCCTCAAGCAATCCTTCCTTGGCCTCCCAAAGTTCTGGGAATACAGGCTTGAGCCACTGTACCCGAGCCCTACACTATCTTTCTTTAAATTATTTGGGGAAGGCTGGGCGCTGTGACTCACGTAGCACTCCCAACACTTTGGAAGGCTGAGGTGAGAGGACTGCCTGAGCCCGTGGGTTCAAGACCAGCTTGGGCAATTTGGCGAGACCTCATCTCTACAATAAAACAAAAAATTAGCTGGGCATGGTGGCACGTGCCTGTAGTTCCAGCTACTTGGAAGGCTGAGGTAGAAGGATCGCCTGAGCCCAGCAGGTCAAGGCTGCAGCAGCCAGGAGCATGCCTCTGCCCTCCAGCCTGGGTGACAAAGTGAGGCTCCAACTCAAAAAAAAAATTATTTGGGGAGGAGGATCAGCATGTTATGTGTTCACGTCTGTATCGTCCCACCACCAAAACAAGGCAGTAGGCAGCAATTGCCCGCCCAAATCTCTTTCCTCCCTAACCCACAGAACTGCTTAGTACAAAACTCTGGGCGCCACCTGCTCGCCCTCTCTGCTTCCTGCAGCACCTCCCACAGGGCTTCATCCTTGGTTGTCCTCCCTACACATACACTGCTTCAAGTGAGAGTAGACATACCGTGACATACTTGCGAATCCCAAAATTAACGCATCAATTCAGAAGGCCTTATGAGTAGGCTTGACATGTCATTGCTACCATGAAAACAGGGGTTCATAACCTTTCCTTTGTCTCCACCAGCCCAACCATGGCTCTGGTGGTATGTGAAGGGGGAGGTTAAGGCAGCCTGCTCCTGTGTCGTGGTAGACCAGGTAGATGCTACCAAGCACCTTGTGGCAGGGTTTCTCTGTTCAAGGTAGTGGGCTGGGATCTGGCCTCTCTTAATTATGCAAATATAAGGTTCCCCTTGTTGTAGTGGAAGAGTTGAACAGGGTTTTTTTTTCTTTTCTTTTTTTTGAGCTGGAGTCTCACTCTGTCGCCCAGACTGGAGGGCAGTGGCATGCTCCTGGCCACCGCAGCCTCAACCTGCTGGGCTCCGGCGATCCTTCCGCCTCAGCCTTCCAAGTAGCTGGAACTACAGGTGCGCGCTACCATGCCTGGCTAATTTTTTTGATTTATTGTAGAGACGAGGTCTCTCCAAGTTACCTGAGTGGATCTCGAACCGTGGGCTCAGGCAATCCACTCACCTCGGCCTCCCAAAGTGCTGGGATTACAGGCTGCGCCACCGAGTCTGGCTTTTTTTTTCTTCCATTAATTAATTAATTTATTTTGAGCTAGAGTCCTACTCTGTTGCCCAGGCTGGAGTGCAGTGGCATGCACACGGCCACCACAACCTCGACCTGCTGGGCTCAGGCAATCCTTCTGCCTCAGTCTTCCAAGTAGCTGGAACTACAGATGCATGTCACCACGCCCAGCTAGTTTTTTTTATTTATTGTAGGGACAAGGTCTCGCCAAGTTGCCCAGACTGGTCTCAAACCCCTGGGTTCAGGCAATCCTCTCACCTCCATCTCCCAAAATACTGGGATTATAGGCGTGAGTCACCGTACCCGGCTTTTTTTTTTTTTTGGTCCTTTGAAGTCACCCTCTTCAACACCACTTGATATGCACAAGCAGTCACTGGAAGGAGGGAATAAATTCACTTGCAGCAAGGCAGTTTCAGAAGAAAAAAGGAATTGCATCAGTCAGGATACATTGTATCAGTCCAGGTTATGCTGTGGTAACAAGTAATCCCTCCATCACAAAATCTTAAAACTACAAGGGTTTAGTTCTCACTCATGATTCATTGTCATACTTGCTCCAAAACGAAACCTGACTAGCCAGAATATTGCTGATCCCCATCACAGAAGGAAGGAGTGTACTGGAGGGCCTAACACTGGTGGCTAAATACTGTGACCCAGAAGCGAACACATTTCCACTTGCCACCTGTAGTCCAGACCTGAGTACACCAGCCAATCCAGCCACAAGGGGGAGGTGTGATGCCACCATGTGTCTTGAAAAGCCACACCTGAAATACTTGAACTCAGCTCCTGACCTCTATAGGGCTGGGGACCCAGGCCCCCTTTCTGTTTGAAAATCATTATTATTAGAAGTACATATTTTTATTTGTCCAATAAAAAATCAAATCAAACAAATCTAAACATGGATAACAAAAGACCATCACAATGCCTATTCCATGAACGATATTGTTGGGATCAGAGAGGATTCTGAATCTGATTTATGCTCAAGGCAGGACGAGCTTATCTTTTGGGATAACTAGAGAAAAAAGAGATTGTCATAAATAATGCTTGTGAGCATGTAATGAAGGAAAAATTTGTTGAGGATAAAGAATATTTTGCAATTAAGAAATACCTGTGCATAATTGAAAAAATACTTTTCCCTATTGGCTTGGAATTAATTACTTTGTGACACTAGGTAAGGGGGTGGGGGCACTTATCCCTCATCAGGAAATATACCTGATGCTAGAAATAGGAACCTTAGACTGGAAAATACTGCGATTGGTGTATTTAGATTAAATAATATAGACTGGGATAAGTTGATCAGTGTTATGGGCTGAATTTTGTTCCCCTCCTCAAAAAAAAAAATTTTTTTGTATGTCAAAGTCCTAATCTCCAGTATCTCAGAACATGACTGTATTTGGAAATAGGATCTTTAAAAAGATAATTAAGGTTAAATGAGGTCATTGAGACAGGCTAATTCATTGTGACTGGGATTGTTAAAAGACAATATTAGGGCACAGACAGACAGACACAGAAGGAAGACTATGCAAAGACAAGCCAGAGAGGGAGGCCTCAGAAGAAACCAATTCTGCCAGCATCTTGATCTTGAATTTATAACCTCTGGAACTGTGAGGAAATAAATTTATATTGTTTAACCTACCCAGTCTATGTTTCTTTGTTATGGCAGCCCTAGAAAACTAATATAATCAGTATACCAGATGTTCTTCTATATATATATATTTTTAAAGATAGGCACAGTGGCTCATGTCTGTATTCCCAACACTTTGGGAGGCCAAGGTAGGAGGATCACTTGAGGCCCTGAGTTCAAGACTAGCCTAGGCAACTTAGTGAGATACTGTCTCGACTAAAAATTTAAAAAAATAGCCCAGTGTGGTGATATGTGCCTGTAGTCCCAGCTATCCGGGGGGCTGAGGTGGAAGGATCACCTGAGCCTAGGAGGTCAAAGGTGTAGTAAGCCATGATTGTGCCACTGCAAAAAAGTGAGACTTTGACCCCCCCCAAAAGAACCCAATCTTAGAAGTTTCTATGCTATTGTCTCAATTAGTAGAAATCCCTAAAACCTATATGCTTCTTGTTCCTTGATCTTGCCTCTCCCCAAAATAGATTGTCCAGTTACAGAGTGGAAATCAGCAAGAAAACTGGACAAAAATCAACATGGTTTTATTTTGGGACTTGGGATCTTCCTGCCTACTCTGTAGGGACACATCACTGCTTGTATTATTTACTGCTAAACCTATATTAGCAAATTATCCTGAAATGCAGTGACTTGAAACATTATATCCATTTATGATCTCTCACAGTTTCTGTGGGTGAAGAACCTGGGGGTGGCTTTGCTGGACAGTTCTGGCTCAGGGCTGGCAGAGGTGGCTGTCGAGGTTTCAGTGAGGCCTCAGTCATATGAAGGTTTGACCGAGGCTGCAAAATCTACCTCCAAAGTGGCTCTCTTGCTCGGTTGGCATGATAGTGCTAACTTTTGGCAAAAGGTCTCATTCCTCAGCATTGGACCTCCCTGTAGACCTGCTTGAGTATCCTCACAGCATGGCAGCTGGCGTCCCCCCGGAGGGTGTGATCCAAGAGGGAACGGACAGAAACCACAATGCCTTTCGTGAGGAGTCTTGGAAATGATACACCATCATTCTGCACCCTCCTTTGGTTACATAAATCAGTTCTGGTCACAGTGGGAGGACGTGAATACCGGAGACAAAAAAATCACTGGGTGCCATCTTGGAAGGGGGTTACTTCATTGCGTCATTCAATTTTGTGAGCATTTAGAATTTGACCTTCCTTCCTAACAGGGGCCAAAACGTGACACAATGTCTATACTGACATCAGATGGCTGCCCTACCTCTAGAGGCCTTTTCAGTCTTAATAAAGACAGATCTGCGTTGTGACAACGCAGTATCTACCACTAACATTTGTTTGTTTGTCACCCCCACTCCCCCCACCCCGGTTTTCAAATCTGATTCTATTTTGGAAAACAGGTTAGAGGAGCATTATAAACTTCATGATATAGACAATGAAGCAGAGCTATGAAGTAGTTAAATTGCTCACTGAACCCACATTTACAGCCAGCATGGGGCTGATACCAGTACGCAGGCCCCATGACCCCAGAAGAAGGTTCCTTTTACAAGGCCACACTGTTTTACTTTGTCTAGGGGTAATGAACACTCAATGCTTGCATTTATCTTTTCATTGAAACTGTGCAAACTAAAAGGGTGTCTTTTGGAAACTGGCATTCAAAGTTCAGATAATCTAATTAGAGAAATAGGAAACTGTTTCTACCAAAGCTTACCACTGGGTCCTTTCTTCACTTTATGTTACTTTTTTTTTTTTTTTTTTGAGTTGGAGTCTCACTCTGTCACCCAACTGGAGTGCAGTGGCCGCTCCCGGCCACTGCAGCCTCGACCTGCTGGGCTCCGGCCATCCTTTCGCCTCAGCCTTCCAAGTAGCTGGAATTACAGGCACGCGCTACCATGCCCAACTCATTTTCTGATTTATTGTAGAGATGAGGTCTCACCAAGTTGCCTAGGCGGGTCTCGAACCTGCGGGCTCAGGCAATCTACTCACCTCAGCCTCCCAAGGCGCGGGATTACAGGCTGAGCCACCGAGCCCAGCTATGTTACTTCTTAACTTTTCAGAATTTCATATAGATTTGTCTAAACCCAGATTGTACTTCTGCTGACCAGTGGCTGAGCTTAGAATTAAAAATTAACTTCTTCCAAGAAAATCAAAGGAAGATAAACCTTTTTATATTTTGGGGTATTTTTCCCTTTCCACATCTCACTGCTAAACTGGTCAATCAAGGTCAAAGGGGGATTGTTGGCATCCATGGAGGAGAGAGCCTTGAATTTCTGTCTGTTAAGATAAGGATTCCAGCTGGCAGAGAAAGCTTAAGACAACAGTTCCATTCCTTCTGCTAAAAACAAGCCAAAGATGAGAGAGTTGCGTTTCTTTGGAATCTTGGGTCTGTCGATTGAAGGGTGCATCATTTGGATAGACCTGGCACGGGTGTGTCCTGGTTATTCCTGGAGGCAAATATGCTTTTGTCACTCGTGCTGATCCTTGTTCCCCTGGGATTTCGACTCCTAGAGCTCTGGGCATAACTTCATACTATTTCTAGCCCATGCTTGGCAGAGTATCTGAGACTGGTCACTTTACCATGAATTGGCTAGGCTTAGACTTGGGCATTCCCTCCAGCTGGGGTCATAACAAGGAGAACAAAAGACACTGGTGAACTGACGGGCACGTTTCATATACCAGACGCTTCATTGGTGACTCTGCCCAAACTTGTGCCTCCTGATCCAATGGTGAGTGGGCATGCCTTAGCTCTGCTCCTCAAATTACCACGGTTTCTGCGTTCCTCCCCATTAGCCTGGCCTCCTCCCAATGAGATTTATTGTAAACAAATAATTAGAGGTCAGGTGTGATGGCTCACACCTGTAATCCCAGCTCTTTGGGTAGCTGAGACAAGAAGATTGCCTAGCCCAGGAGTTCAAGACCAGCCTGGGCAATATGGCGAGACCTTGTCTCTACTAAAATAAAATAAAATAATCTGGGCGAGGTGGTGTGTGCTTGTAATCCCAGCTACTCAGGAGGCTGAGGCAGAAGGATCGCCGAGTCCAGCAGGTCGAGGCTGCAGTACCAGTCATGACAGTGACAGTGCACTGCAGCCTGGGCAACAGAGTGAGCTTCTGACCCAAAAAATAAAAATAAATAAAATTATATTTTAAAAAATCAGGTAATTAGTTGTGTTGACAGAAGTGTGGATGACAAAATTCTCTAGTCACCCAGTTCTGGGTCGCTTCCCTTTTTCAGAATAGGTGGCCACCCTAGGTGAATGTTCTAAAGCACTCACCACCATACTTACGTTTCTGTAACAGGGCCAACAAACATACACTGTGTTATAATTTCCAGAGACTTTTGCATATATAATCTTATTTGAGCTCGCCAGTATCTCTATGAGTTGAATAGGGCAGGCATGTTTAGCCCCATTGTAAAAGGTGGACATGGAGACGCAGAATGATAAAGCAACTAGGAATAAACTAGTTCCAAGAAAATCAAAGGAAAATAAGATATCACCTTTTTATATTTCGGGGTATTTTTTCCTTTCCAGATCTCACTGCTAAACTGGTCAACCAAAGTCAAAGAGGGGTTGTTGGCATTCATTGAGGAGAGAGCCATGAATTTCTATCTCTGTCAAGAGGAAGATTCTAGTTACCAGTGTAACCAGGACTAGAACCCAGGTGTGAGGGTTAATTTTGCATGTCAACTTAAATGGGCCCCAGGATGCCCATAGATTTTGTCAAATATTCTAGGTGTGTCTGTGAGGGTGTTTTTGGTTGAGATTAACATTTAAATCAGTCGACTGAGTAAAGCAGATTGCCCTCCCCCGTGTGGGTGGGCCTCACCCAATTAGTTCAGGGCCTGAGTAGAACAAAAGGCTGGGTAAGAGAAAGTCTTGTTGCCTGACGGCCTTTGAGCTGAGACATCATTTTTCCCTCTGCATTTAGACTCAGAATGAAGTAGAGACCCTTTCTGGTACTGGAGCTTGCTAGCGTCTGTACTAGAACTGCACTGTTGGCTCTCCTGGGTCCCCACTTGCCAACAGCTGGTCTTGGGACTTGTCAGTCCCCAGAATCCTATAATCACATGGGTCAATTTCTTATAGTAAATCTGTCTTTCATACACACACACACACACACACACACACACACACACACACACACACACACACGGGGCCCTCTTCCCCCTAAATGGAATTCTTTTCTGGAAGGCAGGCAGGCACCTTGGAGTACAGGCTTCCCCGATAGGTAAGTGTAACCCATCAGCATCTGTGTATAGGCTAGCATTGTTGTGAGAGGCTGTGTTTGGCTTCAGTGAACTTTTTGGGGGGGATTCTTTCAAGAGTTTGCCCATTTCATGATGGGTGATTTACACGGACAACCAGCCCTCACCATGCTGAGTGTTCAGCAGTTTTTGGCCAAAAACGGCATGACCCAGTGCCTCACCCTCCCTATTCACCTGATCTTGCCCTCAGTAACTTTATTTTGTTTCCCCAGTAAAAAGAAAAAAAGTCCTCAAAGGGAAACAATTTGTCAATGTGGAAGAGGTGAAACCAAAAAATGACAGAAGTACCAAAAGGCTTCAAATGGACGAGATCAAAAACCGTTCTGAGCAGTGGAAGAAGCATCTTTATAAGTGTGTTGCATCAGAGAGTACTTTAAAGGACTGAAGTTTAAACACGTAGGAATAAATACACAATTTTTAATAAATACATTCTAGTTTTTGGGTCTCCCCTCATACAGTGATTGTTCTACTGGATCTGGTTCTCTGGTGAACCCTGTCTAATATACCAAGCCTTTTAATTTGCTCAGTGCTCTTTCTCTGATACTGATACCTCATCCAGGGGCACAGTACAGAAAATCAGAGCAGTTCTCTTTGAGAACCAACTCTCATTTGTTATGCTGTTCTTTTTTTTTTTTGAGTTGGAGTCTCACTCTGTCACCCAGGCTGGAATGCAGTGGCTGCTCCTGGCCACCGCAGCATCGACCTGCTGGGCTCTGGTGATCCTTCTGCCTCAGCCTTCCAAGTAGCTGGAACTACAGGAGTGCACTACCACACCTGGCTAATTTTTTATTTATTATAGAGACGAAGTCTCGCCAAGTTGCCCAGGCTGGTCTCGAACCCGCGGGCTCAGGCAATCCACTCACCTAGACCTCCCAAAGCGCTGGGATTACAGGCTGAGCCACTGACCCGGCCTCTCAGGTTGTTCTTTAAATGGTCAGAAAAATGCCAGGACTGGATTAACGAGTCAGGACAAAATTCCCTTAAGGTGTCCACTGATGTCACCTCCCAGAAGGTTTTGCCTGACTCCAAGCCTTCACTGACTGCCCTGTGCCTCGAAGAAAGTCCCCGTTTCTTGCCTCATTCTGAATGTTTTCCAAACAGGGAGGGTAGGGCGAGGGCAGAGGCAGTAATTCTCAGCGTTCCGAGCTAAGGCATTAAACTCGCATTCAGGGCCTTGGTGGGCTTTGTGTGTTTCTTCTCTGCCTTTTTCTGACTCAGGGTTTTACTCTGAAGCCCAGGCTAGAATGCCGTGGCACTATCACAGCTCACCATAGCCTCAACCTCTTGGGCTCAGGTGATCCTTCTGCCTTAGCCTCCCAAGTAGCTGGGGCTACAGGTGTGCACCACCACGCCCAGCTAATTTAAAATAAAAATTTTTTAGAGACTAGATCTTGCTATGTTGCCCAGACTGGTCTCGAATTCCTGGGATCAAGTAATCCTCCTGCCTCAGCCTCCCATAGTGTTGGGATTATAGGCGTGAGCCACTTTACCTCTCTGTCTCCTTAAAAAAGCAATGAAGAAGCCTGGCATGATATCTCACGTCTATAATCCCAACATTTTGGGAGGCCAAGGTGTGAGGATTGCCTGAGCCTAGGTATTCAAGACTAGCCTGGGCAACTTGGCGAGGCCTCATCTCTACAATAAATCAAAAAATTATCTGGGCGTGGTGGCGTGTGCCTGTAGTTCCAGCTACTTGGAAGGCTGAGGCAGAAGGATCGCCTGACCCCAGCAGGTGGAGGCTGTGGTAGCCGTGATTGTGCCACTGCACTCCAGCCTGGGTGACAAGAGTGAGACTCCAACTAAAAACAGACAAACAAAAAAACCAATGAAGAGAACCCACATGCCAAGAGACTCTTTACGAGTTTGGGAGGCACTTTGGGAGACCGAGATGAGAGGATTGCCTGAGTCCACAGGTTGGAGGCCAGCCTGGGCAACTTGGCGAGACCTTATCTCTACAATAAATAAAAAAATTAGCTGGGCATGGTGGCACATGCCTGTAGTTCCAGCTACTTGGAAGGCTGAGGCAGAAGGATCACCTGAGCCCTGTAGGTTGAGGCTGCAGTGGCCATGAGCGTGCCACAGCCCTCTAGCCTGGGTGCAAGAGTGAGACTCCGACTCCAAAAAGAAAAGAGTTTGGGAGGGAAAGAAACTGGTCCTCCCAGCACTACCAGAGAACGATGGGATCAAGCAAAGGCAGTCTTTAGGTCCTCATGGTGTGTGTCTGTTTCCTGCTTGTCATGTAACAACTTCCTGATGGTCGTCCCTCCCTGAAATCGCAAAAACCTCCTCTTGGTTCAGTTTTCACACAAAATGTGTGACACCCCTGCTGAGTGTCAGACACTGTGCTAGATGCTGTTGATGCAGTAGTGAGATGATCCACAGGGGTCTGTTCCTCGTGGAGTTTTATGGTCAAAATGAAAAAGACATGATGCTGTTTCAGTAAAGGGTAATGATTACGACGATTGTGGAAATAGCAAGGTGAAAGGGCAAGGGAAGCATTCCCAGTGGAAGGAATCACACAGAAGGGCCAGGTGTGATGGCACACATCTGTAATCCCAGCACTTTGGAAGTCAGAGGTAGGAAGATTGCTTGAGCCCAGGAATTAGAGATCAGCCTGGGTAAACATAGCAAGAGCTTATCGCTACAAAAAATCAAAAAATTAGCTGGGCATGGTGGACTACATGCCTGTAGTCCGTGCTACTTGAGATGCTGAGGCAGGAGGGTCATCTGAGCCCAGGAGGTAGAGATTGCAGTAAGCTGTGATCTTGCCACTGCAGTCCACCCCAAGGTGACAGAGTGAGATCTTGATCAAGGAAGGAAAGAGGGACGGAGGGAAGGAGGAAGGCTCAGAACGTGGACACAGTATAGAGAATAAGGTGGTGTTGGGGGCTGGTAGAAGCCTAAAGGTACAGGGTCTTGACCTGCTGTTCACTACTGCAGTCACCACGTACCTGTGGTCACAGAGCACTTGAAATGAGGTTAGTCCCAGTTTAAGTGTGCTACAAATATGAGACAGACTGGATTTCAGTTTAGTACCCCCAAAGTGTAATATGTCTCATTAATGATTTTATATTATGTATTAAAACAATATTTTGGATATATTGGGCTAAATAAAAATGTCAAAATAGTTTTTTTCTCTTTTTACTTTTTAGACATGGGCACTAGAAAATATTAAATGACCTTTGTGACTCAAGTTGTATTTCTGAGACTGGACTATTCTAAACTATGTTAAGAAACCTAGACTTTATCCTGAGAGCATTGGGAAATTTCTGGCATGTTTTAAATTGGGACGTGACATGATCAGTTTTGCATTTTCTTTTTTTTTTGAGTTGATCTCACTCTGTCACCCAGGTTGGAGTGCAGTGGTATGCTTATGGCCACTGCAGCCTCGAACTACTGGGCTCAGGAGATACTTCTGCCTCAGCTTTCCAAGTAGCCAGGACTACAAGCACGTGCCATCATGTCCGGCTAATTTTTTTTATTGCAGAGATGAGGTCTCACCAAGATGTCCAGGCTGGTCCCCAACCTGTGAGCTCAGGCAATCCTCTCACCTTGGCCTCCCAAAGTGCTGGGATCATAGGTGTGAGCCACCGCATCTGGCCCAGATTTGCATTTTCAAAAGATTCTTTGAGGAGACTGGATAGAAAGAAGTATTGTACCAAGGTTAAATTTTTTAGTTTTGATAAATGTTCTACAGCTGTGTAAGACGTTATCTTAAGGAGAAGCTGCAGGGTATAAACTATTTTTGTAACTTTCTCTAGGTCTAAAATTATCTAAAAAGCATGAACTGTTAAAACGGCTATATATCAGCAATTTCATATAGTACATTTTATGAAATTGTCAGACAAGCAACAATCAAAACTAAAGTACTAAAGCTACACTAATCTCACAGTATCATAACATGCTACAAACACTTGTTTTGGGGCAACATTTTCATCAAGATCTGAGCTTGCATTGACATTCAGCTAAAAACCCACACTCTATTCGAATGACTGACTTACAAGATTCCCATGGGAAAGTCTCAGATGCCAACTAGGACTGGAAAGAACACAGGAAAAGGGGCCTGGGGCACCCACACCACAAGGGCCTGGGAACGTGGTAGACAGAGAATACGTCCACTGTCTTCTTCTGTTCTCACTCCTGGAGCCCCTCCGCCGTGAGGAACTTGAGAGGAGTTAGGATGGTCTGAGTTCCCAACACCAGACCTACAGCAAAGCTGCAGAACAGCAAGTCCTCTTTCCAGCAGCTGTGTCACTCAGGTGGTCTTGTTTCCAAGAAAAGTGGCATCAACAGGTGCACAGATGACTTGAGGCCTGTCCCACCACTGGGGACAAGTTGCGTTAGTGGCCCTTACCATGGTGTTCAACAGTGAGCTAGATTCTAAAGTGGGTCTTATGGAAGATATTCTCATGACCACAAAGGGATTTCAGTGCCAACTAAAACAGTCATCTACAAAATTATACTCCGTACCCCAAGTAGCACTTATAGCCCCCAGTTCTACAATGAGTGACTAACAAGTGTTTCTCTTCAGAAGTGGGTTACCTTTCACGCAGCTTAAGTACCAATGTTTATCGTATTTGAGACATCACTTAACAGTCTGCACTACTTAACTAGAGGTGAGCACTTTATTGAGTAAGTCAGCCTTCTTCATGGGCCACAGTAGTTCCATTGCTTGTAATTATTCACTGTGGTGTTCCCTTTAATGGTAATGCTATTTAACAAGACTTTGCTGAGAGTCACAGCTGTATTTCAACCCTAAACTATCCAAATGTACAAGAATGTTTAAAAATGAAAGTGTGGTTTCTTAGAACTGCGGGCTCGCACCTCACCTCACCAAATACACAACTATCTGGCCTCACTTTACCCGCTCTCTAAATTGACTTGTGTTAAAGACATGGTTCAACAGTATTTTTTTGAGACAGGGTCTCACTCTTGCCCAGGCTGGAGTGCAGTGGGGCCATCCTCACTCAGATCAACCTCAACTTCCTGGACTCAGGCCTTCTACCTTAGCCTCCCAAGTAGCTGAAACTACAGGCGCGCCACCACTTTGCTAATTTTTGTATTTTTTGTAGAGATGAGGTCTCGGTATGTTTCCCGGGCTGGTCTCAAACTCCTGGGCTCGAATGATTTTCCTGTCTCAAGACTCACGAAGTGTGAACCACTGCACCTGGCTGACATGTTCCTTCGGTTCTAAATGTGAACGAGACCCTCAGAGAACTTCAAACACTAAGTCCTTGGATAGTGTAAGTGATCAGTGTTAAGGTGAGAGAATGGTTTTCAACAAATGCAATAAACCAATTATATATACCAAAGGAAATTCTTTATTGTAAACAAGATATAAAGTACAACAAAAGAGATGTTGTGCAAATTGTAAGTCACAAGGTTCTTTTTTTTTTTAATTAAGAGAAAACTTTTTTTGTCTTCCAAAGGTCTGAGATTTGATGTCAGAAATCTACACTCAATATACAGAAAAATGTTAAATGGGAAGATAATAGTGACATTTTTCACTATATTTTAAATAATTGACTTTTGTCACTGTGTATATCATCCACTATATAACAGAATATAACAGAAATACTGTTAACAGAAGTGAATGTTCTAATAATAATTTGTATACTCACCTACATCCACATCCCAAAAAAACTCCTATAAATTAAAAGGACACCATTTGTCCATCTGTGAATAATGGTCACTAACTTTCTAATTCAATCAAACAAACATCATATTCTTATAACATAAGGGTGCTTTCCTGATGACATAAGCCATCTTTTTCAAGGAGTTATCTAAAATTCTTGATATCCCTTCTTGATAATATATATTTTCATCTTCAGATCTGTATTCTAAACAAAGTGCAGTGTATCTTACTTAGAGTCTACAGAAAACACATTGGTATACGATTTTCAAATCTACACAAGAAACTGCAGGCAAACTAAAGCTCAACGCAAAATAAAATGCCTAGATATAGTCTTTTGTTAAACTTTCAGAACAAAAATGCAAAAAAAGATTGTAGCTATACTTCAAAGCAGTTAAATTACGGAGGATTCCAATTCTTTGGACCCTCTTAGCAGTTTACAGCCGTTCAATTCCAAATATTAACAAGTGTAAAAATGATAGTTCTAGATATATTTAATAGCTACATCCACAAAGTTGACTGGAAAGACTAGGAATAGTAAACAAGATAACTCGAGAAAAAGATGACGATATCTGTAATAACACAAACTGATTTTACATCTCCATCTCTGTACCGTAATGTTTATTTCATCTCTATTTCCTTGAAACCAGTGCTTTAGAAGAATCACATTGAAAAGTTGGTCTCAAGTATAAACAGCAAAAGTAAAGTAAAAAATGTGCACATAAACTCAAAACCGGTGCTGTGTTGACCTTATCTGAAACCTTCAAAAAATATTCAAAGGAATAAAAGCTTCCTCATCTCTCTTATGTCGTAAGAAATGAAACCTGTCGTTCTGTGACCTGCCTGTGGCCAAAGCCTGTCTTGTCATCTCTGCCCAGGCTGGGCCTCCACGCCAGGCTGCGGGGACTCAGCTTTCAGCCCACGCAGGAGGGACACAGACTTGCGGTGGAAGCGTTTTCCATCACCACTGGCTCCCAGCTGTGACCAAAGTTAGGTGACTTTTCACTTTCTGGTCTGTCACTGTGTGGGAGCTGGGGTTGGAGGTAGGGCAATGTCGTTTAACTTGCTCACTTCCATTTGCCAGTTTGGTAGCTTCTTGGCTGACAGATGGCGCCGGGCATGCTTGGTCAAATGGTCACTCCTCATGAACCGCCGGTCACACATGGGACAGGCAAACTTCTTCTCACCTGTGTGGGTTCGCCGGTGCCTGGACAGTTCATCAGAACGGGCAAACCTCCTTTCACAACCTTTCCAGCTACAGCTGAAAGGCTTTTCTCCTGGGGAAAAAAAAGAAATTCGGATCACTGTTATACAGTCATCAAATTACTGCAAACTTTATGCTCAATGATAGCTAGACGTATACAAGATACTTTTATTTATTTTTTTGAGTCAGTGTCTCATTCTGTTGCCCAGTCTGGAATACAGTTTACATGATCACGGCTCACCACAGCCTCTATCTCCTGGGTTCAGGTGATCCTTCTGCCTCCTGAGCAGTTGAGACTACAGGCGTGTCACCACATCCAGCTAATTTTTTATTTTTGTAGAGACAAGGTCTTGCTATGTTGCTCAGGCTGGTCTCGAACTCCCGGGCTCAAGCAATTCTCCTGCCTTGGCCTCCCAAAGTGCTGGGATTACAAGTGTGAGCCATCACATCTGGCAGGAGATACATTTTAAAATAATAAAAGATACTACTTATTTATTATTCAATAAACTGTCAAATAAGTGTCAAATGTATACTGCTCCAATTTCATCTTGTTACAATCACATTTAGAAGTCTGCTGGGTGAGGTAGCATGTACCAGTACTCCAGAGACAGAGGCAGGAGGATCACCTGAGGCCAGCAGTTGAAGGCCAGTCTGGGCAATACCGTGACTTATTTTTTTTTTTAAAAAGGCAAAAATGAAAACATTTTCTGACCTCAACTATGGTTCTAAGGCTTTAAACATACTTTATTAAAGTAACTTTTACCAAATTATCACTTGAGGTTAAAACAAAAGCGCCCTGATAAAGTCTTGAAGGACCTGGCACTGCTAAGTAGCATTTACCGCACTAGCTAAGGTCAGTTCTTCCTTAATATGCCTGGTTATATTTGTGATCACAGCCAAAGCCTCCTCATTTAAGCACTAAAGCCATAAACAAGAGTGGTTGGTACCTGTGTGTGTTCTTGTGTGGGCCTTCAGATGGGAACTTTTAAAGTATGTCTTGCCACATCCTGGGTGGCTACAGATGTGACTCCTTATCCTTGATGAGTCGATCTGAGGAGTGACTTTGGCTGCCGAAGGGCAAAACCCGGGAGCAGGGGCAATGGGAGAGAGTCTGGTGCCATTTGGGCTCACCACTGGAGGCTTTGGGCTCTGCACAACGGGCTGGGGTACCACAAACATGACAGCGCCTTTGGGCACCTGAGTGCCCATGAACACGACAGGGGGGCAGACGGCGGGCGGCTGGCTGGGCGGAGTGCTGGGAACGACTGTTGTCACGACAGGGTTGTTTGCAGGAAGGGGAACCATCTGGCAGATGACCGGCATAGGCGGCACTCCCCCCGAGGACACTGCAGGTGGAGGGACCAACATCGACTTCTGTTGGGGGGACATGGGGGCTGCTTGAGACCTACAGATGACAGTCTCTGAGGAAGGCACGGGAAAGTCATACAGTGCAGCACCGGCTTTCTCATCAACATCTGCCACTGCGCTCCTCTCACACTTGGGTCTGTTTGGTGACACAGCAGCACATGGTATGTTTTTTCTTGCAGCCTCAGCAGATAGGTGGGTTCTTCTTCGAAAAGAGTTGTCCTGAGAGTTGAGAATGCTGGCCACTTTCACTGGGCAAGACTGGTGGTTACACTGGGCATCAGCTGTATGACGAATCACACTTGTTGCCTGAGCCTTGGGGAGCTTGGGAGCAGATACTGGGCTATTTTCTTCCTCTTTGAAAGGTGCAGCAGTGTGAGGCTTGGCAGTATCCGACAGTGATTTGAAGTGTCCAGTAGATGGCACTGGTGCTATCAGATTTGACACTTGAGAGGGTTCGAAGTCAGATGGGCTGTAAGGTGGAGTCAAACACTAAAGAGAAGGCAAATACACAAGCATTGACAGCATGAGAAACTTAGAGTTCATTATGTAAATTACAAGAAACGAATTTACACCCATCTTAAAAATACTTAAATACTTACAAATGCTGGGATTGTGTGAAAATCAGGTGTCCCCGGAAGAAGATTCTCCTCCTCTGACATATCAGATACTGGGGTAACAGGTCTGTTTTCAATGTATTTCTTAAAATCAGACTTCCAACTGCAGCTCATTGACATAAGTGCTTCCACAGCTTCAAAGTCACTTTTCTCTGCAGTTTTGTTCCAGAAATACATGCTCTCTTTTGACCTTTCAGAAATAATTTCCATTCTTTCCTCCTATAAAGGCAAAAGATTAAAACTCATAAACCTATCTTTTGTTAAAATCTTGTGAGGTAGGTGACCCACTTTGTGGTTGTGGTAATAAAACTTTCGTTATACTTCCTTTCACATTTAGGCATAAATACTGACGTCCTTGCAAGGTAGAGAGAAACTTATTACCAGTAAGGGGACCAAAACTAGAGTTATCAATGCATCTGTGATCCAAAAGAGAAGCACTGGCTTAGAAAAGTTTTGTATTCTTTCCAGAGTAGCCACCTGCAATTGGGTCAGACTAAATAACTAAGGGAAGGCTTTTCAAAATACTACAGGTCTGATATGAGGTCTTTTAAGGTACAAATCCCTATAAATAGGCCAAACATTCTTATAAAGACAAAGTGTAGCAGACAGAGCTCTGGCCTGTTGCTGTGGGTCAGACCTTTGGAAAGTCAAATTGCACTTTGGGTCAAAAAAAAAAAAGCAAATAATAAGCGATCTTCAAGCAAATTATATTAGATTTGCTCGAGCCCAGGAGTTCAAGATCAGCCTGGGCAGCATAGCAAGACATCCTCTCAAAAAAAAAAAAATTAGGTTATTTGAAATCTAAAATTAGTTGATAACTTGATCATCTATGGTAAATAGAGATCAAGTAAAATATGTAGGAAAAAACAATTCCAAGCTTTTAGGGCATTTTCAGCCTCTTCGTGTTTGTGTTCCTTTTTGCTCAATCTACTCGACACAATGGTTTACCATGGGTAACTATGACTAGCTAATGCAATACTACTAAAAACTGGATAATCAAAAAACTCAGTATTCTATGTGGAATTTGCAGAAACCCAGACTGTAAAGAGTCGGCAATAGTCAAAACAGGATCAACTGCAGTTTCTTAAAGAACTGCCTGGTGACAAAATAACAGCACATGTTTTATACTTATTTGTATAACTTCTACCTAAGATTTTAAAGTTCTTCACACTTAAAAAAAAAAAATGGCACAGCCCACCACCTCTTCCCTTTTCCATTAAAAAAAAAAAAAAAAAAAAGGTCCAGACAGGTTTGGTCCAAGCAGAGATCGTGTAAAAATATCGAAAAACATTCTTTCCGTTGCAAGGCTTTATTCTCAGTGCTGCTTTTAAGAAACGCACGTCCCTTCGTGTCGAAATCCTAAGGAAACGAGCCACCGCTCTCGAAATATCGCTAACAACGCAATTGCATAATCGCGCCCGCCTTTATGTAAGCTGCAACGGACGGCGCGCGGGTGCGTAAAAGCCTCACGAAGCCGGCGCACAGAGAGGAAAGAAAGGCAGGCGGCGGGGAAGGAGAGCGGGAGCGGGGAAGGACAGGCAGGGAGGCGGGGAGGGCGGAAAGGGAGGGGGCGCGCGGCAGGAAAGGGAAGCGCGGCCGGCGGCGCGGGCGCGGGCGCGGGCGGGGGCGGCGGCGGGGGAGATCCTCGCCGGCGGGGACAGACGGACGGGGCCGCCCCGGCGCGGCGCGGCGCGCGGGTGA
>NW_007245997.1:484548-484915 GCF_000164805.1 Carlito syrichta
CGCGCCTCCAGTCGCCCTGGTCTTCCCCTCCTCGGCGCACCTAGCGCAAGACCCCTCTCCCCGCCTCCAGGTCCCAGTCCGCCTTCTAGGACCCCTCCCCAGCACACACGCCCTCGCCAGTGCTCACAGATTGCAGGCAGGCAGCCCCTTCCTTCCCGCCGACTTCGCTGCAGCCAGGCGTGGCTGATGTCAGGGGCCCGGGGTTCGCGTCCCCGCCGGCCCCCGGACACGAGGAGGCAGGGAAGGACGGGGACATCCCCAAGTGACTTACCGCAGTCTGCTGGAGAGAGGCCCCGAAGTTGAGCATGGCTGGCGGCCTGGACGCCGGCGGCGAGCTGACGGGCTGCTGGCTGCCTGGCCGCAGACG
>NW_007245998.1:0-11828 GCF_000164805.1 Carlito syrichta
GGCTGCGGTGGCCGGGAGTGGCCACTGCACTCCAGTCTGGGCGACTGAGTGAGACTTCAGTTCAAAAAAAAAAAAAAGAAAGAAATTGACAAGGAAAGGGAGAAACTGGCATAATAAAAGTATGAATAGCCCGGTGTGTTGGTTCATGCCTGTAATCCCATCATTTTGAGAGGCAGAGGTGAGAGGATTGCCTGAACCCACAGGTTCGAGACTAGCCTGGGAAACATGGCAAGATCTTATCTCTATAATAAATTTTAAAAAAATTAGCTGGGTGTGGTGGAGCATGCCTGTAGTTCCAGCTACGTGGAAGCCTGAGGTGGAAGGATTGCCTGAGCCTAGCAGTCTACCTGTGGTCGCTGTGAGTGTGCCACTGCACTCCAGCCTGGGTGACAGAGTGAAACTCTGACTCAAGTAAGTAAGTAAGTAAGTAAGTAAATAAATAAATAAGAGCATGAACTTCAGGAGGAGAGAAGACTTTGTGGATAGCAGTGGAGAAAGGATAGTCTGAAGTAGCAATAAGCAACTAAGAGAATACTGACTTTCCATCCCCGCCTGATGTAGAGTTATATGTTTTGGAACAAGAGAAAGAGAGTGAGGGGGAGAGAGAGAGAGAAAGAGAGAGAGAGAGAAAGGAGGGGAGAAGAGAAGAGAAAGGGAAGGAGATACAGAGAAAGGAGAGGAGAGAGAGAGAGAAGAGAAGAGAAAGAGAGAGAGAAATAGAGACAGACAGAGAGACAGAGACAGACAGAGACGGGCTGACAGAGAAAGACATGGATGGGACTGTGAGAGTACAAGTTTGTAAGCATAGAATACCTTGAGCATGAGTCTAGAACAAGATGGCCAGAAGGGTTTGCGTTTTGGTTATTGTCTGAGGAAAATATGGACAGGTAACATGGATGGAGAAAAGGGTGTTAAGGAGCTATTTGGGATGTCATGTTACAGTTATTTTAGTGCTGGTCTACACTCTAATGATATTTAAAATCTTAAATTTATTGAGAGTCTAATTTCAGCTGGGCATAGTGGCTCATGCCTGTAATCCTAGCACTTTGCAAAGGAGGCCAAGGCGAGAGGATTGCCTGAGACCAGCGGCTTGAGACCAACCTGGGCAACTTGGCAAGACCTTGTCTCTACAATAAATAAAAAAATTTGCTGGGTGCAGTAGTGTGTGCCTGTGGTTCCAGCTACTTGGAATATTGAGACAAAAGGATCACCTGAGCCCAGCAGATCGAGGCTATGGTGACCATGAGCACGCCATTGCACTCCATCTTGGGTGACAGAGTGAGACTCTGACTCAAAAACAGAGACTCCAATTTCAGGAATTATGCTCAGTGTAAGGAGTACAAAAAGGTCCAGAGGCAGAAATAGGTAAAGTATAATGGCATCAAGGAGGAGGGATGGTTTAATTAATTTAACTTAACTAATTAGGTGGGAAATCAATCTTGTTCATGCCCTAATTGAAGTGGACTGATAATTAACAGTAGAAACAATAGCCAACACCATAAACATCTCAATTGGTTCAACTTACACAATTCTCACTAAAACACTGAAGTTGAGCAAATTTTCCACTTGATGTACCATGTACCCAGGTCACCTGTAGACAAGAGCAGAACTTTCCATGGAAATTCCAAATAAGATCAATATCCTGAAGCATTTCTTCAAAGAATTGAAACAAGAGATGAAATGTTCTTTACTGGTATGATCCTGAAGACAAATCACAATCAAAGCAATGGCTACCAAGAGGTGGACATGGTCCAGTTAAAGCACAGGTGCTCAAGTTAAGAGCAAAGGTCATGGCAACAGTTTTTTGGAACACTCAAGACACTTTGATTGTCAACTTTCTGGAGGACCAAAGAAGGATAACATTTGGTTATTATGAGAGTGTTTTGAGAAAGTTAGCCAAAGCTTTAGCAGAAAAATGGCTGGGAAATCTTCATCAGAGAGTCCTTCTTTGCCACCCATTCAATGCTCCTGCTCATTTCTGCCATCAAATAAGGGCAATTTTGTGAGAGTTTCAAAGTCATTAGGTATCCACCTTATGTCTCCATTTGCCTTCTGACTACTTTTTGTTTTCTAATCTTAAAAAATCGTAAAGGGCACCCATTTTTCTTCAGTTAATGTAAAAAAGACTGTATTGACATGGCTGAATTCCCAGGACACACCATTCTTTGGGGGCTAAACTAAATGACTGGTATCATCACTTATCAAAGTGTCTTGACCTTGATGGAACTTATGTTGAGAAATCAAGCTTATATTTTTATCTTTCAACTCCATTTTTTTCCATGAACCTTTTGAAGTCCCTTCAGACTAATTAGAGATAGAGAAGGATTCACAGAGGAGGTGGCATTTTAAACTGAAGTTTGACAGATGTGGTGTTTGTCAGAGGTAGCTGCAAATGAAAAGATGCCAAAGTCAGACACAGTGGCTTATGCCTGTAATCCCAGCACTTTGGGAGACCGAGGCGGGAGGATTACCTGAGCTCAAGGGTTCAAAACCAGTCTGGGAAACATGGGGAGACCTCGTTTCTACAATAAATCAAAAAAATAGCCAGGCATGGTGGTGCACATCTGTAGTTCCAGCTACTTGGAAGGCTGAGGAAGAAGGATCACCTGAGCCCAGCAAGTCGAGGCTGCAATGGCTGTGAGAGTACCACTGCACTCTAGCCTGGGCAACAGAGTGAGACTCAAACTCAAAAAAAAAAAGAAAAGAAAAGAAAAGAAAGA
This sequence comes from Carlito syrichta, assembly GCF_000164805.1. NCBI lineage: Eukaryota > Metazoa > Chordata > Mammalia > Primates > Tarsiidae > Carlito > Carlito syrichta. Next base: position 2,721 of record NW_007245998.1, read on the forward strand.
AAAGACATCAGATGTAAGAAGGTAGATGAAAGAATCTAAGTAAGAGAAGCCAGGCACGATGCCCTGCAATCGCAGCTACTTGAGAGACTGAGCTGGGACAATCTCTAGAACCTAGGAATCCAGGGCTGGAGTGAGTTATGATCACACCACTGTCCTCCAGTCTAGGTGACAGAATGAGACTGTCTTTATTTTTAAAAAAGGAATCTAAGTAAGAGAAAATAGTTAAATGTCAGAATATTTAAAAATAGCAGATTGTCACTGACAACTTTTTAAAAAATAGTGATTGGTTTGGTAAAAGAAAATGATATGCAGTGAGATAAACATAACCTTGCAACTCTCAATAGACCATTTCTTTCGCCTATACTAAATGTTACTTTAATAAGCTGTCTCAATGACCACTTGTATACCTAATCCTGAGTTGCACCCCACATCTTTAAAATAACAAAGCTACCTTTAAAATTCTATGCCAGAAGCTGGGCTCGGTGGCTCAGCCTGTAATCCCGCGCCTTTGGGAGGCTGAGGTGAGTGGATTGCCTGAGCCTGCGGGTTTGAGACCCGCCTGGGCAATTTGGCGAGACCTCATCTCTACAATAAATCAAAAATTAGCCGGATGTGGTAGTGCGCGCCTGTAGTTCCAGCTACTTGGAAGGCTGAGGTGGAAGGATCGCCGGAGCCCAGCAAGTCGAGGCTGCGGTGGCCGGGAGCGGCCACTGCATGCCAGTCTGGGTGACAGAGTGAGACCCCAACTCAAAAAAAAAAAAAAAAAATTCTATGCCAGGAACTGCTTTTTCAAGAATGATGCGGACATCTTGCCACATTACTTTGGATACATAGCAATTCTTTTATTCCAGATCTTGAATATGTTTAAGATGAGAAATTAAAAATTCTAAGCCACTAATGCATTGGCTTAAAAATTTTTTTCCTTCTATTTTGTGAACTAAACCGGTGTTCAGTCTACACTCTGGATTGGCATTTAGATGAGTTTGTGGTAAGCAGATAATCAATCACAGTCAGATAATAGACATCAGTGATATTGCTTTGCAAGTTATACACTCTGATTTATGTGAGAGGATTGCTGTTTATGATACCTTTAAAATATTTTTGATGGAATAAGGCTTTTATAGTCAAGCTCCAAAGACAAAGACATTATTTTATTTATCTATTTAAACAATCTATTTATCCTTATACTGATCAAATTGAAATGTTTGGAGTGGTTGCCAGTGCTACAGTTAAAACAATTTATAAAAATGAATACTTGTCAGGTGATGATAATATGAACCAAAGGACAATACAGACTTTAGTTGTTGGTTTTAAAACTCATTTTTGCTTTCAAAATTCAGTCTCAGTTTTGTCCTTTAAAACTTACATTTGAGACGGGCTCGGTGGCTCAGCCTATAATCCCGTGCCTTTGGGAGGCTGAGGTGAGAGGATTGCTTGAGCCCGCGGGTTCGAGACCCACTTGGGCAGCGAGACCTCATCTCTACAATAAATCAAAAAATCAGTTGGGCGTGGTAGCGCATGCCTGTAATTCCGGCTACTTGGAAGGCTGAGGCGGAAGGATCGCCAGAGCCCAGCAGGTCGAGCTGCGGTGGCCGGAAGCGGCCACTGCACCCCAGTCTGGGCGACAGAGTGAGACTCCAACTCAAAAAACAGACAAAAAAAACCTTACATTTGGCCAGATGTAGTACTGGCTCATGCCTATAATTCCAGCACTTTGGGAGGCTGAGGTGAGAGAATTGTCTGAGCCCACATGTTCAAAACCAGCCTGGGCAACTTGATGAGACCTCGTCTCTACAATAAAAAATCATTAGTCAGGTGTGGTGGTACATGCCTGTAGTTCCAGCTACTTGGAAGGCTGAGGTGGAAAGATCACCTGAGTCCAGCAGGTCGAGGCTGTGGTGGCTGCGAGCATGTCACTGAACCCCAGCCTGGGTGACAGAGTGAGACTCCAACTAAAAAAAAAAACTTACATTTACCTACACATCTGAAAATTGTCTTATGCTGAAGAGTAAAGGATATTATTTTACTTGCAATTTACTTAACCTCTTTTCAAGACTGAAACAAACAAACAAAATTCTTAAGTTTTCCCAAATGAGTTTCTTCCATTATAGCCTTCTTCTGTTATAGCTTTGATGGGTGTGTCAAGGCAATGTGCAAATAAATGCCTATATTAAAAAAAATTAACCTGTGGAGATATTTGTTTCAGTTTATCCCCTCTTTTTATCTGTATTTCCCCCTTTCACTTATTGTCTACCTTGGTACTTAATCCCAGAGCAGTCTCACGCCTCTTGCTGTGTAAAGCAAATAGCAGCCATTGTCTGAAAATGCCCTCTTGGTACCAAACATACTATACCCTCCTTGTCTGCACCTCTTTGTCATCTGCCTCCTGTTGAAGGCTTTGCCAATTTGTGCTCTGGTTACCTCACCTTCCACCTTCCAGGAACCTCACACTGTTGGTTATTTCTATTTTCTCAAGCATTTTCATCCTTTCTCTCATTAGATTCTTCTCATTGGTGTTTTGTCATTTTTGGGGGGTGGGGGTGGGGGCTGGGGTCTCATTCTGTCACCCAGGTTGCAATACAGTGGTATGATCCAAGCTTGATGCAGCCACGACCTCCTGGGCTCAGGCTGAGGTCCTTCTGCCTCAGCCTCCTGAGCAGCTGGAACTACAAGTGTGCACCACCATGCCCAGCTAATTTTAAGAATTTTTTTTGTAGACGCAGGGCCTTGCTATGTTGTCCAGGCTGGTCTCAACCTCCTGGACTCAAGCAACTCTCCAGCCTTGGCCTCCTAAAGTCCTGGGATTATAGGCATGAGCCACTGTATCTGTCCTGATCCTTCTCATTGACTTTAAATCATGCTTAAGTGCATTCAGTTAAAAGCAAACAAACACTCAGATCTCAGATCCTTTCCCTGACTTACTTACTTTATCTATTTACTTTTTTGAGTTGGATTCTCACTCTGTCGCCCAGGCTGGAGTTCAGTGACAGGCTCACGGTCACTGCGGCCTCAACCTGCTGGGCTCAGGTAATCCTTCAGCCTCAGCCTTCCAAGTAGCTGGAATTACAGGCACACGTCACCTGGTTAAGGCTCGCCAAGTGGCCCAGGCCGGTCTTGAATCTGTGGGTTGAGGCAATCCCCTCACCTGGACCTCCCAAAGTACTGAGATTATAGGCGTGAGCCACTGCACCCTGCCACAGCTGATTTACTTTAAAAAGTTCAAAGAAGCCGGGCTTGGTGGCTCAGCCTGTAATCCCGCGCTTTTGGGAGGCTGAGGTGAGTGGATTGCCTGAGCCCGCGGGTTTGAGACCTGCCTGGGCAGCGAGACCTCATCTCTAAAATAAATAAAAACTCAGCCGGGTGTAGTAGCGCATGCCTGTAATTCTGGCTACTCGGAAGGCTGAGGCGGAAGGATCGTCGGAGCCCAGCAGGCGGAGCGGCCACTGCACTCCACTCTGGGCGACAGAGTGAGACTCCGACTAAAAACAAACAAACAAAAAAAAAGTTCAAAGAATCGCCAATTCCAGCAGCCTCCATTTCCTCGCTTTCTACTTACTTGCCAACCCGCTTCCATTTAACCTCCAGCCTTAGCACTGTATGGAAACACCTCTCTCTGTCTCATTCTCTCTCAGTTTGCCAATGACCTTCCTATCAATACATCCGATAGATATTTTGCAGTCACCATTATATTTGACCTCTCTACCACTGTCGGCCATCTGCTCCTTCTAGAAGCATTGTCCAGCTTTGGCCTCCATGATAAAACTCTCCTGATCTGGTTTCTTCCTCTTTTGCTACCTCTTCCCTGATTCTATTCTTCCACGCAGTTATCAAGTATTGCGGTATTTTGAAGCTCCCTCTTAGGCATTTCTTTCTAGTCTACACCCTCTAGGCCTATGGGAACAGAGACTAGTTGTTGGGGAGGAGAGGTTTCCTAATAGAAAAACTGGGTGCTGTTGACAGAACAAGGAAAATGGATACTAGAAACAGATACGGGTCAAGCAAAAAATAAAACAAAACAAAAGCAAAATAAAATCTACCATAAGGGACAATCATTTATTTACAATGTATCCTCAAACTTAGCCACTGTGTTCTCTCTCAGCCATTCTACATCTCGCAGTTTTGTGACTACTCTCTACCATAAATTATTGCTATGCTTTTGAACCAAGGCATATTTGGAATTTTTGTTTTTCTTCTAAATGAGTCAACTAAAATCCTGTCACTTTCTTAGGGCTCAGAAGCTGTGTCTTCTGGAAAGCCTAAATTAAATTTTTTCTTCTGTGTATTCTCCTAACACTTTGCTTCTCTTCTTGGACATTTACCATATTCTCTTTTTTTGAGTTGCCCAAGCTGGAGTGTAGTGATACACTCATGGCCATATAGCCTGGACCAGCTGGGTTCAGGAGATCCTTGTGCCTCAGCCTCCCAACTAGCTGGGACTGTAGGCACATGACACCACGCCCAGCTAATTTTTTGATTTATTTTAGAGATAAGATCTCACCAAGTTGTCCAGGCTGGTCTTGAACCTGTAGGTTCAGGCAATCCTCTTGCCTCTGCCTCTCAAAGTGCTGGGATACTATATTCTTATTTACTATATTTGCTATATTCTTACTTAAAGTATGGCTATTTCTGTTTTGTAGTCCAAGTCCCTACTAGACTGTAGGCTCTATAAGGACAAGAACTATATACTTTATCTCTTTATTTCTCATAAGATCTGCTGGGTGTGAGGTTCATGACTGTAATCCCAGTACTTTGGGAGCTGGAACCTGTGGTTCCAGCTACTTGGAAGGCTGAGGTGAAAGAATCACCTGAGCCCAGCAGGTCAGAGCTTAGGTGGCCGTGAGTGTGCCACTACACTCCAGTCTGAGTGACAGTGAGACTCAGATACACAAACAAACAAACAATCTAGTATGTGGCCAAGTTCATAGTAAGCGTTATGTACTTTTTGGGTAGTTTGATGATCATTGTCTATTCCCACAGAGTCATAAGTAGGCATATTGGTACACCCAAGAATTTTTTTTTTTGAGTTGAAGTCACTGAACTCAGGCTGGAGTGCAGTGGTATGCTTACAGCCACTGCAGCCTTGACCTGCTGAGCTCAGGTGATCCTTCTACCTCCGCCTTCCAAGTAGCTGGAACTACTGGCATGCGCCACCATGCCCAGCTAAGTTTTTGATTTATTGTAAAGACGAAGTCTTGCCATGTTGCCCAGGCTGGTCTCGATCTCGTGGGCTCAGGCAATCCTCTTGCCTCTGCCTCCCAAAGTGCTGGGATTACAGGCATGAGCCACCATGCCCGGCTCACCCAAGAGTTTTTAAAGAGTACAAATTAAAGAAGGAAAAGCTGAAATTATATTTTTTTACACTTAATTATTCAAATAATGGAGCCAATCCACATTAGCTACAGATTTAAAATCCCAGAAGCTATTATAATGTAACAAGAGCCCCTTCTGTTACAAGGAGAAGATATCCTAATCCTAAATATTGTGAGTTTTCCCCTAGTCTGGTTTTATCTCTGATAAGTGACCTGCCCTTTGGTTGTTTGTATTGGTCAGTTGTGAGCCTCATGTCCTAAACAGATGTAAACAATTATACACAATCTCTAAACAAGCAAATTCTGGGTAATAAAATCACCACTATGATAATTTGGAAAGAATACTGACGACCTTCAGCATCAAAACAATATAGTTGCAGTCTCCTGCATGTATTATTTATGAGAACAGTCATTGTCTAAGTCACACTGGGTGGGGAAGGGCTCATGTTTATACACTGGAGGTAGCTGCACTTGCCCAAGGATGAGTTGGGAGAAATTCGTTGCTCCTATCTTTTTCTAAACACGGTGTAGGCCTGAGGTGAATGTGACCTCAGTTTTTTTCTTCAAGTCAGCTCTCTTACAGGATTTTGGGGTAATGATTTTCGTAAAAGCAACTTCTAATCTGAATATAAGACTGTGACCAACACTGATGTTTCAAATTGGGCTTACTCAGCATGATGTCACATAGAAAGCTGTGTTTTTGTTTTGTTTTTGGATTGCAGTGGGGAAGGAATTGATAGATATCAGAGACCCTTTGAAGGATGAGCAAAATGGCCTTGGCTTGGGGTCCCTCCATTCTCTATGCTAAGTGCTTCAATTGCCATAACAGCTCTGGATTTCTGAAGATTGTCTCGTCAGCTCCCTGATGTGTAGCATCACAATTTCTGAATCTTTTGGCTTCCACAATCTTAAACTTTCCTCATATAAATTACATATCTTTTGAGAAGAACACAGGAAGAGCTTAGTAGATCATATTTGTAGAATACAATATAATGGAGTAAATCATTCTGGTTGATAAAATGATGTATATGAAAGGCAGTTTTTCTTCTTCCTTTGCTTTGATATCTTTGTCTTTATGATAACTGAAGTTCCTCACTTTTGGCTGCTTAAATCTTTTTATGAACATGTGTTCCTGAAACAGATTCAAACAAGAATGATTCTTCTTCCTACTTTAAAATTATGCTCTTATTTTTTTAAAATTATACTTTAAAGGGGGAGAATAATTTGAGAAATTAATTACAACCAAATACAAATACACAAAAATGACATTTTAGGGGTCAATTGCTGTGTAGAAAAAAATCTTTGCTTTACTAAATTACTTAGCTAGATTTTCTTTAAAAATGGAGACTTCTTGGTGTTCTTTACTGAAATAGTTACTTACTCGAAAACCTGGGTAGAAGAGAAATTGTAGTTTACTCTTTACTAATACAATTGCTAGATAAAATACAGAATGCCCAGTTAAATTTGAATTTCAGATAAACAGCAAATAATTTTTCAGTATACATATGTTCCAAATATTGTATGGACATATTTATACTGAACAAAATGCATTATTTGTCAGAAATTGAAATTTAACTGAGTGCCTGTATTTTTAGTTGCTGAATCTGGCAACCTACCTACCAAGGTAGAATAAAATCTTAATTATTAAACATTTTATTGCAAAATTTCAATCTGTAGCAGTGTTTGTGGTAACATCTGTGCATCAATTGTAGAGAACTGTGTTAGATGATATATGCAAAAGTTCTTTGTGAGCTAAAGAAGAGTTTTCTTTCTTTCTTTCTTTCTTTTTTTAGTCAGAGTCTTACTCTGTTGGCCAGGCTGGAGTGCAGTGGCACGCTCATAGCCACTACAGCCTCTACCTGCACAAAAATTTTGTTCATATGTGTTACAACAAAGCATGATTCAAGAGTTTAACACTCAAGGGTATGAAATTTATGGCTACAAAGCTTGTGGAGAGGGATAACAGAGATCTTTTTTTTTTTCTCTTTTCTTCACTATTGTTCCAAGTTCCCAAGCCCAAGTCACTCTTTTTTTTTTTTTTTGGAGTTGGAGTCTCACTCTGTCACCAGACTGGAGTGCAGTGGCCGCTCCCAGCCACTGCAGCATCTACCTGCTGGGCTCCAGCAATCCTTCTGCCTCAGCCTTCCAAGTAGCTGGAACTACAGGTGCATGCTACCATGCCCAGCTAATTTTTGATTTATTGTAGAGATGAGGTCTCACCAAGTTGCCCAGGCGGGTCTCGAACCCGCGGGCTCAGGCAATTCACTCACCTCAGCCTCCCAAAGCGCTGGGATTACAGACTGAGCCACCGAGCCCAGTTTACCCAAGTCACTCTTATGCAAATCCTTTTACAAGATCATATACATGAAGTGAGTTGTATTGAATCTGACTCGAGAGTAAGAAAAAGAAAGATAGAAGCAGGTCTAGGCATTACAGTAAGAGTGCTCTGGGTCCAAATCCTGAATGCCTTAATTACTGATACTTAACTTTTAGTTGTCATCGTTATATTAACAGTTTAAATAAATGGTTTTTCTGCAGAGAGTGGCTGAATCATATTAGGGATTCACTAAATGGCAGTCATTGTTATGATATTAGTAAGGCTATAAGAGAGCAGCAAAGATGAGAAAGCAAGAAAGGTGAAGGAAAGGAAGCAGGGATTGAGAGGGGAGAAGAGAGGATGAAGGTGGAGGGGATGGAGTGGGGAGGAAGGGGGTGGCTGATGCCTGATGCCTGTAATCCCTACTTTGGGAGCCTGAGGCGAGAGGTTCACTTGAGCCCAGTAGTTCGATACTAGACTCAGCAAGAGCGAGACTTTGTCTCTCTTTCTTTCTTTCTTTTTTTTTTTTTGAGTCAGAGTCTTACTCTGTTGCCCAGGCTGGAATGCAGTGGCATGCTCACAGCCACTACAGCCTCTACCTGCTAGATTCAAACGATTCTTCCACCTTAGCCTTCCTGGTATCTGGGACTACAGGCATGTGCCACCATGCACGGCTAACTTTTGAAATTTATTGTAGAGACGAGGTCTCACAAAATTTCCCAGGCTGGTCTTGAACCCATGGGCTCAGGCAATCCTCTCACCTCAGCCTCCCAAAGTGCTGGGATTATAGGAGTAAGCCACCACTCCCGGTCTTTCTCTATTTCTAAAAAAAGAGAGGAGAGAGAGAGAGAGAGAGAGAGAGAGAGAGAGAGAGAGAGAGAGAGAGAGAGAGAGAGAGAGAGAGAGAAACTTAGATGTCTTTTCATTAAATCTTTCAAGAATTTAAATGAAACAAAAATGAGCAACCATCTTCCTCATAGTGCATTGTTTCACCTTCAAAGTCTTCCCAAGTCTTGCTGTGACTAATGCAATAAACAAAGTTACAACTGATGAAACAGTTATTAGAATTTGCCTAATAAAATAGTAAAAACAGCTAAGAGAAGGCTATCCAACTCCCACATCTCCGGGTGAGAAGTGAAAAATTAATATTTTGAAATATCAGGATGAGTAACATCGCTGTGGCCAATTCTCTGAATGATTAGTAGATTTTTTTCACATTTTAATTTTTCAACACAGATGGTCTACTGTCTTTTAAGCCTTTTCTGAAACTGCTTGCTTTGCACAACATATAATTGATTATTTAAGAAAGCAATGGCTGGGAGAGGTGGCTCATGCCTGTTATCTCAGCATTTTGGGAGGCTGAGGTGGGAAGATTGCTTAAGCCCACAGGTTCAAGACCAGCCTGAGCAACACGACGAGATCCCTTCTCTATAATAAATAAAAAAAATTAGCCGGGTGTCTTGTAGTCCCAGCTACTTGGAA
>NW_007245998.1:11932-33330 GCF_000164805.1 Carlito syrichta
AAAAAAAAAAAAAAAAAAAAAAAATAAAGGAAAAAAAAAATCTGGACATAGTGGCTCGTGCCTGTAATCCCAGCACTTTGGGAGGTGGAAGCGAGATGATTGCCTGAGCCCATGGGTTTAAGACCAGCCTGGGCAATGTGATGAGACCTTGTCACTACAATAAATAAAAAAAGATTAACCAGGTGAAGCGCCCGTGGTTCCAGCTACTTGGAAGGCTGAGGTGGAAGGATCACCGGAGTCCAACAGGTTGAGGCTGCGGTGGTCATGAGTGTGCCACTACACTCCAGCCTGGGTGGCAGAGACTCTAACTCAAAAAAAAAAAAAAAAAAAAAGAGAGAGAGAGAGAGAGAGAGAGAGAGAGAGAGAGAGAGAAAGCAATAGCATAAAGAAATCTCCATTTCTATGATGTAATTAATAAGCATACAACTTGGATGCCCAAGATTTGAGAATATTATAGCAACTCTGCTTAAGGAATATTAAGAATATAATTGAAATTTTGTTTTCTAATAGAAAAAAATAGACTTGAATCAAAGTATCCTTGGTGCACATTTTTTTTAAAAGTTAATTTTTAAAATTATTTTATTTTATTTTGTATTTTTTAGAGACAAAGTCTCTCTGTGTTGCCCAGGTTGGTCTGGAGTTCCTGGGCTCAAGCAGTCCTCCCACCTTGACCTCTCAAAGTGTTAGGATTACAGGTATGAGTCACCACACCCGGCCATTGCACATATCTTTTTTCTTTTTTTTTTTTTTTTAATGTTGGAGTCTCACTCTGTCGCCCACACTGGAGTGCAGTGGCCACTCCCGGCCACCGCAGCCTCGACCTGCTGGGCTCCGGCGATCCTTCCGTCTCAGCCTTCCGAGTAGCCGGAACTACAGGCGCGCGCTTCCACGCCTGGCTAATTTTTTTTGGATTTATTGTAGAGATGAGGTCTCGGCAAGTTGCCCAGGCGGGTCTTGAACCTGCAGGCTCAGGCAATCCACTCACCTCAGCCTCCCAAAGGCGTGGGATTACAGGCTGAGCCACTAAGCCCGGCTGCACATATCTTGATTAAAGCCTTGTAAATTAGGATCCAATTGTGACTGAATAGTATTTGACCCAAATAAATGTTGTGTTTGGCAACACATAGATGAGCAAACTCTGGCATGTAGAAGTTCCTGGAGTCATGAATCTAAGATCCATAACTTGTCTACAGTTATGAACAATTCCCCACATTTTCTAACATACTTCAGAAACTGTGAAATCCCAGTATACAGGTGGAGAGAATCTTCCCTCAGCCCCTCAGGTCATCAGCTTATAGCCCGAGGCACAGCTTCATTACAGCACATCATTATCATAGCTTGCATATCCTCATATGCAAATGACAGTAATTAACCATTTGCATTTTCAAAGAAAGGGTTTAGGAGGAGCCATCAGCCTTTCACTGCGGCTCAGGACCCGGTGACCACATTGCTATTGATTATGACCTCTGACAGACTTAACATCCTAGGCCTTGTTCAAATGCACATTTGAAACGGAGATAGATCAAGCACACAACTAATGAATTTAACAGCCTCATTAGGTAACTCTGCCTACCCTTAATAGTTCACAGAAATGCTCTGGGCATTTTAAAACAGGCATTAACGGAGAAAGCTTTGGGGATTTCAGGCTAGTGCTTCCTTGTATTGGCCTTTCTCTTTGCCAAATGCCTTCACGCCCGATGCCATCTCCTGACGGCCGGCTTGTCAGGTCCGATCTGTGTGCAGCATCACTGCTGAAGGAGGCAATCACTTTAAATGGCTCCAAACCAAGTTGGTTATTGCCCATTATTTATTTACTTGATCTTGGAGTCACAAGGAATTACACAGGCTAAGATCTGAGGCTTCTCTCTTTGCTTTGGCCTGGGTTGTAGTCCTTTGAGTTTAGCTGGAGACATTTCATTTGCTGTGAGCTGCATTTCAGCAGGTCACAGTGTACTCTGGGGTTGCGTTGCCCTGGTCTTTTGTGTAAAGCTGCTTCCCATGCACTTCTTCTGAGACCAATTCGGACCCCTCTTCTAGGACATTCATTACTTAATCCCTGCGGTTGCTTCAGTGTCCAAATATTGACAGCACCATTTCCCCCTCCCCTTATTTTTCTCTGGTTACATAGCTTAAGACTGTGTATTAGATAAAGCAGATAATACAGTAATGTAGTCTCCTGGTAATACCTAAAAAATATTTTAAAAATTAGACAAGATTGTATTACTTGAGCTGGGTGCAGTGGCTCACGCCTGTAATCCCAGCACTTGGGGAGGTTGACACCAGAGGATTGCCTGAGGCCATGGTTTCGAGTCCAGTCTGGGCAACATGGCGAGACCTTGTCCCTATAATAAACCAAAAAAATTAGCCAGGCTTGGTGGTGCATGCCTGTGGTTCCAGCTACTTGAAAGGCTGAAGCAAAAGGATCACCTGAGCCCAGCAGGTAGAGACTGCAGTGGTCGTGAGTGTGCCAGTGCACTCCAGCCTGGGTGACAGAGTGAGATTCCCAACTTAAAAAAAAAAAAAAAGAATGTATTACTTGGGAATTGGGAGGAGGAACATTGGAGAACTGAGGTGACTCTACAAATCTCAAGACTTCTCTTTCATTTCCAAATTGCTACAAGGGAAGGGTAGCCTTTCCATGGAATACTTTGATGAAGACATTCATATTCTATTGCATGTTGTATGTTCCTCATTTGTGTATTTTCTGCAAATCTTTTTTCTTGAATCGGGGTCTCACTCTGTCATCCTGGCTAAAGTATAAGTGCATGACCACCACACTGGCTGGTTTTCTGTAGAGATGGGGAGTTGTATGTTGCCTAGGCTGAACACAAATTCCTAGGCTCAAGCAATCTTCTTCCTTCAGCCTCTCAAAGTGCTAGAATTACAGATGTGAGCTACTGCGCTTGGCCATTTTCTGCAAATCTTACATTCAATTTGTATCTGTATAAATCAGTGCCTTCTGGCCTTTTTCATGTTATGGTACACCACAAAAATTCTATTTGTGCCACACACTGGGATTAACTGAAGGGGATTTAAGGGAAGCCTGGGGAAAATTATTTTTTTATATTAAATGTTTATGAGGGGAAGATAAATTACTTCAAAGCATTTGGGGACATATTACATATTAAACCAACAAAATGTTTCCATAATTTTTTTTTGAGTTGGAGTCTCACTCTGTCATCTAGGCTGGAGTGACATGCGCATGGCTACCGCTGCCGTAACCTGCTAGGTTTAGGCGATCCTTCCACCTCAGCCTTCCAAGTAACTGGGACTACAGGTATGCACCACCATGCCCAGCTAATTTTTTGATTTATTGTAGAGATGAGATCTTGCCATGTTGCCCAGGTTGGTCTTGAACTTTGGACTCAAGCAATCCTCCCACCTCTGCCTCCCAAGGGTTGGCATTATAGGCATGAGCCACTGCACCCAGCTGTTGTCATAATTTTTTTTTTTCTGCCCAGGCTGGAGTGCAGTAGCATACTCACGGCCACCACAGCCTTGACCTGCTGGGCTCAGGTAATCCTTCCATCTCAACTTTTCAGGTAACTGAAACTACAGGCATGCACCACCATGCCCGGCTAATTTTTCTTGATTTATTGTAGAGACGAGGTCTTGTCAAGTTGCCCAGGCTGGTCTTGAACCCCTGGGCTCAGATAATCCTCTTGCCTGTGCCTCCCAAGGTACTGGGATTACTGACATGAGCCACTGCACCCGGTCTGCTTATTTATTAATGGATGTGCCTGTGTTATCAGGCCGAGAGCTCTGAGATCATATATTCTTTGTTTTTATATTTTCCAGTGCTTTGAGCAATGTCAAATATATAGAAAGTGATTGGTAAATGCTTGCTTTTTTAGTATGAAAGGAAACTGGCTGCTCTATGGTAAAATTTTAGCTAAAATATCAATAATTATTCAATAATAATCATAAGCAATTAAAGAATACAGAAAAGTGGAGGCAACTTTGTTTTCAATTGGATATATTTATTGTGTTCTCAAAAGCATATGTTTCCATCTCTCAATGTTTCCTAAAGCTTGGTGACTTTTGCGTAGGATTAGACATCTTTCGTGAATGAAAATAGATTTCTAACTCTTTGAAATTGTAACTTCTTACGACAGTAGAAATATTTCAAGGAAAAAAGAAATGGAGTCAAAATACATCTTTAAAGTTCTCTTTTTCTCAGAACATTTGACATTTAAAACTCATTATCTCCTGCCTCCTGAATCTCAGTGTTGACCTCAAGAATGTTGTAGAAGGAATGGGATTTAGAGAGCAGAGAGAAGCACAGGAAAGCAAAGGCAATGGAAATGCAGAGCAGAGAGGCATGACCTGGGCTTGATGATGTCACATTCACACCAAGAGCAAGGGGGAATTTATGGGTTGGATTAAAAGCATAGGGATGAGGAAGGCATAAGTAGCAACATTCAGAGAAGACAAGAAAGACAAAAGAGGCCAGACGGCAAGATCCACAGTGGGCAAGGAGGAAACTTTGTAAATAACTGTGATCCTTTAATTTATTTTTATTTTTTGAGTCAGAGTCTCACTCGATCACCCAGGCTGGAGTGCAGTGGCAGGCTCATGACCGCTGTGGCCTCGACCTACTGGTCTCAGGTATTCCCTCCGCTTCAGCCTTCTAAGTAGCTGGAACCACAGGCATGAGCCACCAAGTCCGGCTAATTTTTTGATTTATTGTAGCGATAAGGTCTCGCCATGTTGCTCAGGCTGATCTCGAACCCCTGAGCTCAGGCAATCCTCTTGCTACCACTACCCAAAGTGCTGGGATTATAGGCGTAAGACACTGTGCTGGCCAATCCTTTAATTTTAAAAATTACACAAATAGGCTGAGTGCGGTGGCTCACGCCTATAATCCCAGCACTTTGGGAGACTGAGGTGAGAGGATTGCCTGAATCTGCAGGTTGGAGACCAGCCTGGGCAACTTCGTGAAACCTCATCTCTATAATAAATCAAAACATTAGCTGGGCATGGTGGCTTGTGCCTGTAGTTCCAGCTACTTGCAAGGCTGAGATGGGAGGATTCCCTGAGCCCAGCAGGTCAAGGCTGTGGTAAACAGGAGTGTGCTACTGCCCTCCAGCCTGGTTGACAGAGTGAGACTCCAACTCAAAAAAAAAAAAAAAAAGAAAAAGAAAAAAATTACACAAATAACTTCAAAATATCAGTAATTAAAAATAAAAGTAAAATTCCTCTCCAATACTATGCACCCAGAAGAACAAATCTTTTTGCCTTTTTTTAAAAAGAAGAATGGAAAATATTTAGAAAGGTACAAACCTATCAAGTATTCTATAAATAACCACGAAGTTTGTACTCATATTTATAATTCCTAAAACACAGCCACGAATTCTCCTCTTGGGAGAAAAGGGGAAAATTTTAAGAGTTGGCAGCTCTTATCCTCACTTTAATGAATTTAGACATTTTTCCCTCAGGATGATTCTCCTTTTAATCCCTAAACAATAGAAACCTGGAATTAGGTAAAGACTATTGGCTAAAAGACTAATTCTTCATGTCGTTATTTTCATTAATTTGATAGGCATTCTAGAACTTTGAGGTACTTGTTATTTTTTGGTCTTAACACGCATATTAACATTCAAAGATGTAACATACCCTTATGAACATACTTACATTTTCAAAAATCTCCTCACCTTCAATTTATGGAGAAATGAAATAATTCATAATTTCCATCAAAACTAGTGGTACTTCTTTTTACTGAGTTGGAGTCTCACTGCATCGCCCAGGCTGGAGTGCAGTGGCACACTCATGACCACCCCAGCGTCGACCTGCTGGGCTCTGGTGATCCTTCTGCCTCAGCCTTCTAAGTAGTCAGAACTACAGGCACGCATTACCATGCCCGGCTAATTTTTGATTTATTGTAAAGACAAGGTCTCACTAAGTTGCCCGGACTAGTCTCGAATCCGTGGGCTCAGGCAATCCATTCGCCTCGGCCTCCCAAGGTGCTAGGATTACAGGCTGAGCCACCGAGCCCAGCTGATATTTCTTAATTATGGGACATATTATAGACACAGTGGGTAGCAGTTTACATTTCTTTCCTCTTCTTTTCTTTTTTTTTGAGTTGGAGTCTCCCTCAGTCACCCAGACTGGAGTGCAGTGGCTGCTCTCGGCCACTGCAGCCTCGCCTGCTGGGCTCTGGCGATCCTTCCGCCTCAGCCTTCCAAGTAGCTGGAACTACAGGCGCGCGCTTCCATGCCCGGCTGATTTTTGATTTATTGTAGAGATGAGGTCTCGCCAAGTTGCCCAGGCGGGTCTCGAACCCGCGGGCTTAGGCAATCCACTCACCTCAGCCTCCCAAGGCGCGGGATTACAGGCTGAGCCACCGAGCCCGGCTTACATTTATATTCTACTGAATTATTTGTAACTATAACTTTTCATCTCAAACTCAGAAAAAAATAAGATTCCAGGGAATAATAAGAATACTATATTGACAGGGCATATCTGAGGTATACAGTAATTCATATATAATTAACAAATATTGGTATTTATTATTTGTAATAAAAAAATTTTTTTTTTGAGAGGACAGAAAAACTCCCACAATGGGAGGGGACCCGATGGGGTTGCCTAACATTTTTTAGGTCTCATTCTGTCTTCCAAGATGCAGTGCAGCGGCACAATCATGGCTCACTGCAGACTTGGTTTTCTGGGCTCAGGTGATACCTCAGCCTCTCGACTAGCTGGGACTATAGGTGTGTGCCTTCATGATTGGCTAATTTTTTTTTTTCCTTGCAGAGATGAGGTCTCCATATGTTGTCCAGGCTGAACTCGAACTCTTGAGCTCATGCAATCTTCTCTTTACTTGGCCTCTCAAAGTGTTGGGGTTACAAGCATGAGCCACCATGCCAGGAAATTTGTAAGAAATTATTTGCAATTCACTTTTCATTTGGTTCCAATGCAGTCATTCATGACACATGGTTGGGAATGGTTGCTTTGACATAACATTGCAATGAACTATAACCTGTACAACCACTGTAAAGATGTTTATTTGTTTATTTATTTGAGTCAGAGTCTTACTCTGTCCCCAGACTGGAGTGCAGTGGCACACTCATGGCCACCGCAAAAACCTCGACCTGCTGGCCTCAGGTGGTCCTTCTGTCTCAGCCTTCCAGGTAGCTGGAACCACAGGTATGAGCCACCACAGCTGGCTAATTTTTTGTTTTATTGTAGAGACGAGGTCTCACTATGTTGCTCAGACTGGTCTCGGATCTTGAGCTCAGGTAATCCTCTTGTGTCTGCCTCCCAAAGTGCTGGCATTACAGGTTTGAGTCACCACATGCCCGGCCTATTTATTTTATTTTATTTTATTTTATTTGTAGAGATGAAGTCTCACCAAATTTCCCGGGCTGGTTTTGAACCCCTGATCTCAGGCAATCCTCACCCCTCAGCCTCCCAAAGTGCTGGAATTATAGGCTTGAGCCACTACTCCCGGCCTGTCTTTCTTTCCTTCCTTCCTTCCTTCCTTCCTTCCTTCCTTCCTTCCTTCCTTCCTTCCTGTTGGAGTCTCCCAGCCCCCGCAGCCACGACCTGCTGGGCTCCAGCGATTCTTCCGCCTCAGTCTTCCAAGTAGCTGGAACTACAGGCATGCATGGCTAATTTTTTTTTAAGTTTATTATAGAGATGAGGTCTCGAACCCACAGGCTCAGGCAATTCACTCACCTCGCCCTCCCAAAGCATGGGATTACAGGCTGAGCCACCGAGCCTGGTCTCTTTCCTCTCCTTTCCTCTCCTCTCCTCTCCTCTCTTTTCCCCTCTCCTCCCCTCCCCTCCCCTCCTCTCTCTTCTCTTCTCTCTCTCTCTTTCTTTATTGGGTCTCACTCCGTCACCCAGGCTGGAGTGCAGTGGCACGCTCACAGCCAGTACAGCCTTGAGCTGCTGGGTTCAGGCAATCCTTACACATCAGCCTTCCAAGCAGCTGGAACTACAGGTGCACACAACCATGCCTGGTTAATTTTTTGATTTATTGTAGAGATGAGGTCTTGCCAAGTTGCCCAGGCTGGTCTTGAATCCCTGGGCTCAGGCAATTCTCTTACCTTGGCCTCCCAAAGTGCTGGGATTACAGGTGTGAACCACTGTACCCAGCGTCTTACCTGGTTTTCTATATAAACCACAATTATTTATTTATTTATTTGAGTTGGATGCTCACTCTGTTGCCCAGGCTGGAGTGCAATGGCAAGCTCATGGCCACCGCAGACTTGACCTACTTGGCTCAAGTGATCCTTCCGCTTCAGCCTTCCTAGTAGCTGAAACTATAGGCACATGCCACCACATTTGGCTAATTTTTTGATTTATTGTAGAGATGAGGTCTCACCAAGCTGCCCAGGCTGGTCTCAAATCCCTGAGGACAGGCAATCCTCTCACCTCTGTCCCCCCCAAATGCTGGTATTATGGGGTGAGTCATCATGCCTGGGTATAATTTTTTAATGCTTAGGTTCTGGATTTCAAAAAAATGAATGACATGGCTATTTTCTTTTTTTCTTTTTTTTTAGTTGGAGTTTCACTCCGTCGCCCAGACAGGAGTGCAGTGGCCGCTTCCGGCCACCGCAGCATCGACCCACTGGGCTCCGGCGATCCTTCCGCCTCAGCCTTCCAAGTAGCCGGAATTACAGGTGAGTGCTACCACGCCCAGCTAATTTTTGATATATTGTAGAGATGAGGTCTCGCCAAGTTGCCCAGGCGTGTCTCGAACCCACGGGCTCAGGCAATCCACTCACCTCAGCCTCCTAAAGGCACAGGATTACAGGCTGAGTCACCGAGTCTGGCATGGCTATTGTCTTTAAGAAGTCAAGGTCTAAGTGGAGGAACCAAATATAAATAGGTGATAATGGAATGTGAAAATCCCTGTAATTGAAGCACTGTTTCACAAGGCATTCACTCCCCGTGGGAACTCTTCCCAGAAGCGAGTAACTTTGAACTTGGCCTTGAAGAATGAGTTGGAGTTTTCCAGAAAAAGAAGAAACCTAAACATCTTTCAGCTAGAGGAAACAGCATGCCTTTGGGAGTAAGAGTTTTGGGAGAAATGCGAAGAGTTCTGTGTAACTAAATTAAAAGAATTATATGACTGTGTTGGCTTGAACCTCATTTATGTGTTATTTCTGAATATACTCTGACCTTCCCCCCCCGCTTTTTTTTTAGTTGGAGTCTCAGTCTGTCGCCCAGGCTGGAGTGCAGTGGCACACTCACAGCCACTGCAGCCTTGACCTGCTGTGCTCAGGTGATTCTTTCGTCTCAACCTTCCAAGCAGGTGGCACTACAGGCATGCGCCACCACACCCAGGTAATTTTTTGATATATTATAGAGGTGAGGTCTCCCTGAGTTGCTCAGGCTTATGTGACTTTTTCTTTTGCCTAACTTTTTCTGAAGTGTTGAATAACTAGTGAACTAAGAGATAGCCTACACCTGGTAGCCTTCCCCTGTATTGTGGAGTGGGTTAAGTCAAAGTTTTTTTTTTTTAGTCGGAGTCTCATTCTGCCTCCCGGATTGGAAGGCAGTGGCACACTCACGGCCACCGCAACCTCAACCTACTAGGTTCAGGCGATCCTCCCGTCTCAGCCTTCCAAGTAGCTGGAACTACAGACCCACGCTACCACACTTGGCTTATTTTTTGATAGATTGTAGAGACAAGGTCTCCCCAAGTTTCCCAGGCTGGTCTTGAATCCCTGAGCTCAGCCAATTCTCTCACCTGGACCTCCTAAAGTGCTGGGATTACAGACTTGAACCACCATACCTGGCTGAGTCAAATCTATAGTGTATTTATAGATTATGCCTTGAACATACAACATATTGATTAAAACAAGCCAGGAATTTTTTGCTTCTATTTATTTGTTGGGCAAGTGGGAGGAAACTGAAGTCTAAAGAGCTGAGAACGACTCATTCAGGAGGGATTAGACCACAACTCAAGACCTCTGACCTCAAGGGAGACCTTGGTTCATATCTGCACACCTCCTGAGATATGCAGATTTTGTTTTCCATGGTATCTAGGTCCCTCACAATCTTAAGGGGAGTCACACAGAGAGCAACCTTCTCTACCAACCTGAGATCCTTTTGATTCTGAAAATAGTGACCACCTGTTCTCACTGCTTATCACCCACTAGAGGAGAGCTGCTTCCTGAACAGTAGCTTCTCCACTGCTGGGGGATGCCCGGTGTGGGCTGCCTCTAGCTGCTCCTGCTTTTTCCTCATCCCCAGGGCTGCCACCTCCTGGACCCCCTCTCCCGGACTGCCGCCACCCAGTATTCAATGGTTCAGTCTTGGACATCTACAGAGCCTTAGCCTATGATCAGCACAATCTGAGGGGGAATTTGAGACCTATTAGACATATGTTTTACCCTCTTGAAGTTTATAATCGGGAAAAGGACATAACTCGATTAGTGGTTAATTACAGAGCATTGGCTACAATGCACAGGAATCCTAACTTCTCCTGGATGATTGACTTCCGAAACATTCCCCAAATCAGAATTTTCAACTGCCTCCTGGACGTGTTTACCAAGATGTTCCAAAAGCTTCAAATGCCAACAAATTCAAAATTAGATTGTTTTCTTTTCTCCTATAAGCCCTATCCCCAGTGTTCTGTACTTCATATTTAGACCTTGGCTAGAGGTATTATTTCCTTTTCAGCAAGCAAACCAGATATTTGGGAACCATGTTTGGCTTCTCCCTGTCCCTCACGTCTTAATATATGACCTGTCACTAAGCTATATTCATTTAATCTTCAAAATGATTTTCTTTTGGGGGGGTTTCATATTTTTAATTGGCTCAAATTGTAATTTTTTGGGGGTTCAAAAAATGATTTTCAAATTTATTTTGTAGCTGGTGAAAATGCAACAGTTTATAATTCATATTATACCAAACTGTAAAGCTTCTTTTTGTTATTATTATTTTTTGAGTTGGAGTCTCACTCTGTCACCCAGACTGGTGCAGTGGCATGCTCATGGCCACCGCAACCTTGACCTGTTGGGCTCAGACGATCCTTCTCCCTCTGCCTTCCAAGTAGCTGGAACCATAGGCATACACCACCACACCTTGCTAATTATTTAAAAATTTTATTGTAGAAAGGAGTTCTTGCCAAGTTGCCCTGGCTGATCTTGAACCCCTGAGCTCAGGCAGTTCAATCCCAAAGTGCTGGGATTATAGGCGTGAGCCATCGTACCTGGCTAAAATGTAGAACTTCTATACCTGGGTAGTACTGGGTGGTGTGGTTGGAAAGTCTGTTTGATAATATGTATTGGCTAAGTTTCTTCCACTTAAGCCCATTGCAGGTTAACTCAGTCTTGTAAGATTTTTCTCCTCTCTTGACTTCTCTCTAGAGGGCACTTGGGTGTTGGGAGGCAAAGGGGGCAAGATTCACACGCTGTCCTCTGAGTTCTTGCTCGTCTCTAGCTGAGGTGTCCTTTTGCTTTTCCCTGTGTACCAACCTATGTCCTTACTAAACCATCAGTGATGTAACTAGTCCCACTTGGTCTTTGGTGCATGTTAGCTTCCACTGTTTTGAGCTTGGACCCCACCATAGTCGCTAGTCCTGAAGCAACTGCTCTTGTGACTGCTGCATTCTGAGCCCGGGTCCTTGCCATTTCTCAGGTCCCTTTAGCATGTCCTTGCTTCCCTGGGTAAGCTGGAGCTTCTGGATCTTCTGCACATTATGCCCAGCATTTACAAATTCTACTTTGCTGGGTCCCTCTCTCTGCCGATGCCATTGCCTGCCTTCCTTCCTTCCTTCCTTCCTTCCTTCCTTCCTTCCTTCCTTCCTTCCTTCCTTCCTTCTCTTTGTAGCTTGGTGAAAATGCAACAGTTTATAATTCATATTATACCAGAATGTAAAGCTTCTTATTGTTATTATTATTTTTTGAGTTGGAATCTCACTCTGTCACCAAGACTGGAGTGCAGTGGCATGGTCATGGCCACCGCAACATTTCTGTCTCTTTCTTTCTCTCCTTCCTCCCTCCTTCCCTCTCTTTTTTTCTTTCCTTTTTTTTTGAGACAGGGTCTCAGTCTGTCACCCAGGCTGGAGTGCAATGGGATGATCACGCCTCAGTGCAGCCTCGATTTCCCAGGCTCGGGTGATCCTTCAGCTTCAGCCTTCTGCGTAGCTGGAACAGGCACAAGCGACCACACTCAACTCATTTTTAAAATTTTTATAGGGACAGAGTCTCACTATGTTGCCTAGGTTGTTCTCAAACTCCTGGCCTCAGGTGATCCTCCAGCCTCAGCCTTCCAAAGTGCTGGGAATGCCAATGTCATTTCTATATCTCTACTGTTAGCCCTAGTGTTCTCAGATCTAGTCATAGTCATCTAGATTTTCTATGCCCCACCCTTTGAGTTCTGACCTCAGGAAGACGAAGGGTTTTCTTGATTTTTTTTACCCCTTTCTGTATGGTCAGGCTATATGGTTCTCCATTTGACCTCCCTGGAGGCATAAGATAATAAGACTATAGGAAATAAAATTTACAGAGGAAATTAAGACTCTATATTTACTATTTTCAAAAGAGCATTCTTATTAAACACAGACTCATTCATACACACATAACTCTGCACAAGACCTCATCTCTACAATAAATAAATAAAAAAAAAATTAGCCAGGCATGGTAGTGCACACCTGTAGTTCCAGCTACTTGGAAGGCTGAGGTGGAAGGATCACCGGAGCTCAGCAGGTCGAGGCTGCGGTGGCCGGGAGCGGCCACTGCACTCCAGTCTGGGCGACAGAGTGAGACTCCAATTCAAAAAAAAAAAAAAAATTAAAACAAGATTATGCTGTACTAATTTTTTGCAAACTTCTTTTTTTAACCAAATAGCATATTTTTAACCAAATAGCATAACCAAATAGCACTTTCCAAGTCAGAACATTCTGATATGAGGGGGAATTAAAAAAACCCCAGAATTTATTTATAAAAAAATTGTGTATTTATTCTTATATGTTTAAACTTCACTCACTTTCAAAGCACTCTTCATTTGATGCAATACACGCATCATGACATGTTTTCCACTGCTCAAAACAGTTTTGAATTCTTCGATTTTGATGCTTTTTAGTGCTTCTGCTGTTTTGGTTTCATCCCTTCCACAATGGCAAAATGTTTTCCTTTGAGGACTTCTTTTAGCAGGGAAACAAAAAAAGTCACTTGGGGGAGAGATTGGGTGAATAGGCAGGGTGGGGCAGGGGATAATGTCATTTTTTGGTCAAAAATGAATGAACACTTAATGTGGTATAGGCAGGTTGTTTATATAAATCACCCATCATGAAATGAGCAAACATGCTGGAAGAATCTCCAAAAAAAGTTTATAGTTTTATTTTTTACTATTATAAATATTTCTGCAACAGATATTTTACATTGTGCAGAAAAATTTATAATTTCTATATTTCCCTTATAACTTTGGTGGGGTTTTTTTTTTTTTTTGAGATGGAGTCTCACTCTGTCGCCCAGACTGGAGTGCAGTGGCTGCTCTCAGTCACCGCAGCCTTGACCTGCTGGGCTCCAGCGATCCTTCTGCCTCAGCCTTCCAAGTAGCTGGAACTACAGGCGTGCGCTACCACGCCCGGCTAATTTTTTGATTTATTGTAGAGATGAGGTCTTGCCAAGTTGCCCAGGCGGGTCTCGAACCCGTGGGCTCAGCCAATCCACTCACCTCAGCCTCCCAATGGCACGGGATTACAGGCTGAGCCACCGAGCCCGGCTGGTGGGGATTTTTGTACTGCTTAAGAAGATTATTTTCTACCCCAAGATCAAAGAAAATATTCCTTCTCTTTTCCTTTTATTTATTTATTTAATTTAAGTTTTGAGTCAAAGTCTCACTCTGTTGCCCACGCTGGAGTGCAGTGGCACGTTCATGGCTATGGCTACTGCAGTCTTGACCTGCTGGGCTCAGGTGATCCTTTCACCTCAGCCTTCCTAGTAGCAGGAACTACAGGTATGCAATACCACACCTGGCTAATTTTTTCATCTATTGTAGAGACAGAGTCTTGCCAAGTTGCCCAGGTTGGTTTTAAACACCTGAGCTCAGGCATTCCTCTCGTTTCGGCCTCCCAAAGTGCTTGGATTACAGACTTGAGTCACAGCTCCTGGCTATATTTTTAAATGTTTACTTAATTTTGATAATATTTGTTACATATTCCATGATGTAGGTGGCATTACAATTTTTCCATATATTTTAGAACCGTGTATTTAAAAAAATGATGTTTCACAGAAAACATTTCTGGTTGGAATCAGTTACATGGGGAAACAGGTTGAGGGAGGTTCTAATTGACTTTAATTTTATACTCAGCTTTTCAGCTTTTATTCTATACCTAATGTTCTTTGGAACAAGGCAGATATAAACTTTCATTTCTCCTGTTTGCAATAGTTAGGTTGTCAATTAGCTGGATACCTAATCTCAGTTTACAGATTCTTACTGGAAACATAATCATGTACAGGCAAGCTTGGGGCTACTTAAAATAATTGTAGAATTCCAAAGTGAACTTCAAAAGTTAGAATTTGTGCAGCTCTATCATAATTTTAAAAATAATTTCAACAGATATATTTGTAATAAAATGTAAAATAATGGTCAAAGTCTGTATTTTAAAATATTTCTTATATAACTGCTATTTTTGTAAAAAGAATTTTTTCCTGCTGGGCATGGTGGCTCATGCCTGTAATCCCAGCACTTTTGGAGGTGGAGGCGAGAGGACTGTCTGATTGCAGGGGTTTGAGACCAGCCTGTGCAGCTTGGCAGAACCTTATCTCTACAATAAATAAAAAAAATTAGCAGGGCATAGTGGTGTGCACCTGTAGTTCCAGCTCCTTGGAAGGCTGAGGTGGAGGGATTGCCCGAGTCCAGTAGGTCAAGGCTGCAGTGACTTTGAGCATGCCACTGCACTCCAGCCTGGGTGACAGAGTAAGACTC
This sequence comes from Carlito syrichta, assembly GCF_000164805.1. Classification (NCBI taxonomy): domain Eukaryota; kingdom Metazoa; phylum Chordata; class Mammalia; order Primates; family Tarsiidae; genus Carlito; species Carlito syrichta. The sequence goes on from NW_007245998.1 coordinate 26,822, forward strand.
CGACTCAAAAAAAAATTTTTTTCCCTAAGTATGTATGTATTTCTGTAGTCTGTATCTATCTATCCACCTATCTACAAATATATATTTGAGGAAATTGGGACACAAAATCATATACAAAGAAGGAAGAAATTAACTGGCTTCTAGAAAAAGCCATGGTCAACATTTTGGTCAATTTTCTTCTCATGTTATATCTATACAATGCACAAATGGTTTCTTTACATACAAAGTAGAAAAACATCACATACATTTTGCCCAAATGTAAAGAGGATGACTATTAAGATCAGTATTCAGTGGAATTGAGGCCGAAGACAAATGAATACCAAAGAAAATCCAAAATGAGATCAATAAGCTTAATTATTATTAAAATTTCCTATTGAAGTTTTCTTTTTTTTTTTTGGGGGGGGGTTTGAGTTGGAGTCTCACTCTGTCGCCCAGACCGGAGTGCAGCGACCGCTCCCGGCCCCGCAGCCTCGACCCGCTGGGCTCCGGCGATCCTCCCGACTCCGCCTTCCGAGTAGCCGGAATTACAGGCGTGCGCTACCACGCCCGGCTGATTTTTTGATTTATTGTAGAGATGAGGTCTCGCTGCCCAGGCGAGTCTTGAACCCGCGGGCTCAGGCCATCCACTCACCTCAGCCTCCCAAAGGCGCGGGATGACAGGCTGAGCCACCAAGCCCGGCCCTACTGAAGTTTTCATAGTAAAATTTTAGAAGCTTGACATTATGGCCCAGGTGCAATATCTCCTACAGAGACATCTTAATTGTTGGTCTGCATGGTCTTCAGACTGCCCCTTTACTCATTTCAGCTCAGGTCAGTGGTGAGACATGAGGGAAGAAAAAACCCAGAATTTTCTTTCGGAGGCCAGGTCCCTTGCAGTATTGGCTTCCCCCACTAGGTAAGTGTTCTAGGAACACAGCAGTGTCCTGGCTAGCATTGTTGTGAGAGGCTGTGTTCAGCTTCAGCGGATTCTTTTTTTTTTGTCTTTCAATGTGTTTGTCCATTTCATGATGGGTGATTTATGAGCATTCAGTAGTTTTAGATCCAAACCAGCATGACTTCTGTGCCCCACCCTCTCTTTTCACCCAATTTTACCCTGAGCAACTTTTTTTATTGTTGTTGTTTCAGTGGATGAAAAAAATTCCTTAAAAGGAAACATTTTGTGGATGTGTAAGTGGTGAAACAAAAAACGGCAGAAGCACTAAAATGCATTAAAACGGATGAAACCAGCCGGGCTCGGTGGCTCAGCCTGTAATCCCGCGCCTTGGAAGGCTGAGGCTGAGGAGGAAGGGTCGCGGAGCCCAGCGGGTCGAGGCTGCGGGGGCCGGGAGCGGCCGCTGCACTCCAGTCTGGGCTACAGAGTGAGACTCCAAATCAAAAAAAAAAAAAAAAAGAAAGCAATCTAGCAGTGAGCCGGACGCAGTGGCTCATGCCTATAATCCCAGCACTTTCGGATTATAGCCTGGCCTCATGGGTTCAAGATCAGCCTGGGCAACTTGGTGAGACCTCGTCTCTACAATTTAAAAAAATAAAAAAAGCCGGACGTGGTAACACATGCCTGTAGTTCCAACTACTTGAAAGGCTGAGGGGGAAGGATTACCAGAGCCTAGCAGGTCGAGGCTGCGGTGGCCTTCAGCATGCCACTGCACTCCAACCTGTGCGACAGAGTGAGACTCCAACTCAAAAAAAAAAAAAAAATGTTGTAGTGGAGCAATGTAACTGGCTTTCAGGTTAGCAAAATCTCTGAATTTCTATCTGCGTGGAGGCCCTCGCTGCACAGGCACTAACATCAGCATCTTTGGCGGAGCAGTGTGATGGGAAGGTCCTTATAGTAGATATCATCAGGCTATACTTTTCCTCTCCAGGCAGACTCCAGCCAACAACTCACTCTCTCTGCAAGGGACCACTTGTTATTGAATTCTGTGCAATAGATCCGTAGTCCCCAACCTTTTTGGCATCAGGGACCAGCTTCATGAAGATAGGGATGGGGCAAAGGGATGGTTTCGGGATGATCCAAGTGCATAACATTTATTGTGCATTTTCTTTCTATTATTATTACGTTGTAATATATAATAAAAGAATTATACAACTCACCATAAAAAAATAAAAGTGGCACGGACGGAAGTGGTAAATAAAATTATGGGTGGGCGATGTGTGGACTAAAATAAGAGTTGAATTCTGACTTGAAGTCTGCCACCAGATGCAGTTGTACAATCGAAGTACATCAACTCACTGATAGGGGTATGATAGGAGTCTGCAAGCAACTGATTTATTATGCTCTCTGTGCAGTCAAACCTCACTGCTAATGTTCATCTCTGTTTGCAGCCGCTCCCCAGAGCTAGCATCCCTGCCTCAGCTCCACCTCAGATCATCAGGTATTAGATTCTCACAAAGAGCTGCAACCTAGGTCCCTTGCTTGCGCAATTCACAATAGGGTTCAAGTTCCTATGAGAATCTAATGCTGCTGCCGATCTGACAAGAGGCGGAGCTCAGGCTGTAATGCAACAGTGATGGGGAACGACTGTAAATACAGATGAAGCTCTGCTTGCTCACTAGCCGTTCACTTCCTGCTGTGTGGCCTGGTTCCTAACAGGCCACGGACCAGTACTGGTCCATGGCCTGGGGATTGGGGACCCCTGCTATTGATATTTATTTCCACAAAGTGCAATGCTAAGGTTTTCTTTTGGACAAGCAGTGTTTTTTCTTTTTCTTTCTTTGGTAGCTACACTTCCTCATGGTTTGACCATCTTATACGAATACTTGATCAGGCAGTTGCAAAATCTCACGTTGCCATCTTTGTCTGTAGAAGAATCATGACTGTGGCCACAATGTTGCTGCTATAGCCAACAATCCTGTTACTTTACCCTCTGCTGTAATTACTTCCTGAGGTAAATGAAGGATGTGAACTGAACATATGGCTGTGATTCTCAAGCCACTCAGACCCTTGTTTGTTCCATTGTCAATGACAACAGCATGCCTCCTTTCTTTACTGATTTTCCATTCTATAAAGATTCCTTTTTTTTTTTTGCAAAGATTCCTTTAATCACATTAATATGTGAGATTGGTGTTCAAGACTAAGAAATTTCTTGACATGAAGGTAAAACAAAATACAGATGATTTTGTCATCAATCCACGCTATTGATATGTAGATAAAGAACTTCTGAGTGTTTCTAAAAGTTCATGTCTAATATACAAAATATTGAATATATTTAATATCATTAAACTTTTTGTGCAAAGAGGACTATACTTGATAAAAATTTTCAGTACATGATTTTTAGGATTTGTATCCTCAGCACATGTCAATAATCCATCATTTTCTTTTCTTTTCTTTTCTTTTCGAGTTGGAGTCTTACTCTGTCGCCCAGGCTGGAGTGCAGTGGCACGCTCACAGCCACCACAGCTACGACCTACTGGGCTCAGGTGAGCCTTCTGCCTCAGCCTTCCAAGTAGCTGGAACTACAGGCACATGCTACCATACCTGGTTTATTTTTTAAATTTATTATAAAGATGAGGTCTTACTGAGTTGCCCAGGCTGGTCTTGAACCCCTGAGCTTGGGTAATCCTCTCACCTCGGCCACCCAAAGTGCTGGGATTACAGGCTTCAACCACTGTGCCCGATCAATTCATCATTTTCAATGTCTGAAAATCATTGGATTCTGTGGCAAACATTTCAATAAGATTTTGTTTAAAATTCTAGCTTTCATATATTCTGCACTATATAGAGCTATCTTATTTGTCAAGTCTGTTGTATAGAATTTGCTCATAAAACATGTGCGTTCATCATTTTTCTCTAACAATCTTCCATTTTTCCATACAATCATCTAAAATGCCTGGGTTTTTTTTTTTTTTTTTTTTGAGTTGGAGTCTGTCACCCAGGCTGGAGTGCAGTGGCACGCTCACAGTCACCAAAGTTTCAACCTGCTGGGCTCAGGTGATCCTTCTGCCTCAGCCTTCCAAGTAGCGGAACTATAGGTATGCGCCACCATGCCCTGCTAATTTTTGGATTTATTGAGGAGACAAGGTCTCGCCAAGTTGTCCAGACTGGTCTTGAACCCTCAGGCTCAGGCGATTCTCTCGCCTCAGCCTCCCAAAGTACTGGGATTATAGGCGTAAGCCACCACACCCGGCTATGTCAGAGTTTTTAAAAATAAATATTCACACATAACTCTGCTGACTTGTCTTACTTTACATTCAGGACTTTGAACCTGGTGGTACCTGGTAGTTATACCACACTTTCCAGGTTTATTTTCTTTCCTGTTTTCTTAGAAGACTCACACCTTCTATGTTAGTCCAAAACTTCCAATATTTTCTATTTTCACTCTTTGCTGTTGCTTCTATTGTATCACTGAAAAAAGCCTCAAGTCTCAGAAGAAAAGTTCCCTAACCATCCATCCTCTCATCTTCCCTCCTGGCATCTGCTTCCGCTCACTTCCCCTTCCTGCTTGTCTCCATTGTATGTGAACTCTCCACTTTGGAGTTGAGTCACATGTACATAGAGTCTCACCCTTCTCATCTGTCGAGGACAGCCTTTCAACAGTTCTTTCCTCCTTTCCAAGGTCTTTCTTTTGACTTTTTACTGGATCCTTTCATCATCAGACTAACACTCTGTTACCTATGCATATATATTTTTTTCTAAGTGAGAAAGCAGAATTTATTGAGAGGACAGAAAAGCTCCCACAGTGGGAGGGGACTCGAGGGGGTTGCCCACCTATCACATCTTTTATTTATTTATTTTAATTTTTTTAGTTGGAGTCTCACTCTGTTGCCCAGGCTGGAGTGCAGTGGCACGCTCAGGGCCACTGCAGCCTTGACCTGCTGGGCTCAGTCAATTCTTTTGCATCAGCTTCCCAAGTAGCTAGAACTGCAGGTGTGCATCACCATGCCCAGCTAATTTTTTGATTTATTGTAGAGACGAGGTCTCACCAAGTTTTCCAGGATGGTCTCGAACCAGTGGGCTCAGGCAATCCTCTCACCTCTGCCTCCCAAAGTGCTGGGATTACAGGCGCGAGTTACCATACCCAACCCTGTAACTTTTGTTTAAAAATTAATGTATACATATGAAAACTAAAATGATATAGAAAGTGAAAACTGATATCACATTTTTCCTTTAATTGTCAATTTCTTGACGGATTTTTTTTTGAGTCAGAGCCTTACTCTGTTACCCAGGCTGGAGTGCAGTGGCATGCTCATGGCCACCGCAGCCTTGACCTCCTGGGCTCAGGCAATCCTTCTGTCTCAGCCTTCCAAGTAGCTGGAACCACAGGCATATGCCACCATGCCTGGCTAATTATTTATTATTGTAGAGACGAGGTCTCGCCATGTTGCTCATGTTGAACTCCTGAGCTCAAGAACCCTCTTGCCTCTGCCTCCAAAAGTACTGGGATTACAGGCGCCCAGCTCTTGATGGATTATTTTTTTATATACCTGTTGGGTGCATTGCACACCTATTGGATGTCACCTTAGAGTCTCTTGGCATCACCTGTCTTGGGGGCCCTTGACCATTTACAACAAACCCTTCGATCAGCAGGGTTCTGGTTCTGCAGTCTGGCCTCTGTGAGGGTTTCTGATCCTTCCCAACTGAATCACAGCAGGGCTTAAGATCTGGTTCACTCAGAGCCTGTCCAAGGGTCCAGTGTATGAAGTCCAAGTAGAGTAATTAAGTTTGATTTTCCTTCTCCTCCTACACATGGACTATTCTAAGGGATTGTGTATCTGTACAATCCTCCCCTCTGTCCCTGTGAGCACTCTGCTTGGGTGTGTTTCTGGTCCTTTCCTCCTCTCTTCCCCTTTTCCTTCTCTCCCTGCCCTGGGACTGCATCTCCTCATCAAGCACTCAGGCTGAAGTCTTGTTCAGGCTCTGTTTTCTAGAGATCCTTAGCCAAGATGCTGGCTGTTTACTTTTCTTCTCCCTTTTGTGAGATGTGCCTATGCATAACCTCTGCCCTTTTTCCTCCTGGGGTATTTATATTTTGTCTAATGATTTGCAATAGCTCTTTGTTAGGTGGAGCCTAATATTTTTGTTTTTAAATTTTTTTTTGAGTTGGAGTCTCACTCTGTTGTCCAGGCTGGAGTGAAGTGGCATGCTCACAGTTACCGCAGCCTCAATCTGTTGGGCTCAGGCGATCCTTCCACTTCAGCCTTCCAAGTAGTTGGAACTACAGGTTCGTGCCACCAAACCCAGCTAGTTTTAAAAAAATTTATTGTAGAGATGAGATCTTGCCAAGTTACCCAGGTTGGTCTCAAACCTTTGTACTCAGGCAATCCTCTTGCCTTGGCCTCCCAAAGTTCTGAGATTAAGGCGTGAGCCACTGTGCCCGACTTGTCGTTAATTTTAATTATTATTATTTTTTTTGAGTTGAGATTTCACTCTTTTGCCCAGGCTGGAGTACAGCGGCATGATCATGGCTCAGCAATCTTCCTGCCTCAGCCTCCTGAGGAGCGGGACTACAGTTGCATGCCATCATGTCTGGCTAATTTTTTGATTTTTTTTTTTTTTTTTTTGAGCTGGAGTC
>NW_007245998.1:33350-37716 GCF_000164805.1 Carlito syrichta
TGAGCCCGGCTTGATTTTTTTTTTTTTTTTTTTTTGCAGAGATGAGGTTTTGCTATGTTGCCCAGGCTGGTCTTGGACTCTCGGGCTCAAGCAATCCTCCTGCCTTGGCTTCCCAAAGTGCTGAGATTATAGGCTTGAGCTACCAAACTTGGCCCCAGATCAGTTTTAGATAGTCAAGAAGATCTAGCAAGTTCACAGAGGAATTCCACGTAGAAGGCCCTTTTGTTTTCACGTTGCATTAACACCAGCCAGCACAATCTGGGTGTATAGAAAAGAGCCCTGGGTCAGATATCAGGACACCCTGGTACCTTAATTCTGAGAGCTGACTTTAGAATTCCTTTTTGTTTCCAATCACGGCTTTACCATGGTCCACTCTGAGCAGAATCAAATGGAATTGGAACTTGAGTAATTTCTACTGGTGATGGTTGAGTCAGTATGAAAGTTTATTTTGCTAAGCAGACAATTTATAGAAACATACATTAACTATGTAAACAAGATCGAAGGCAGGAATAAATTTTTAAATTCTTCAACAGAATAAAATATTTTCAGACACTATGCATTTCAGAGGCACAATTTATGTGTGAATAATTTTACGTGCTAGTTGCAATTTTAAATCTCACTAAATGAATTCTGTAAAGAACTCTAGTAGGTGATTCCCCCCCAGATTAGTTTATGTTGTTTGTACTTGAAATGAATAAAAGTAAATTTCAAGAATGTTTATAACTCAGATGTTGCACACCTTTCAATTGTTCCTTCCCTAATTAAGTTTTTTTTTTTTTTTTTTGAGTTGGAATCTCACTCTATTGCCCAGGCTGGAGTGTAGTGGCATGTCCACGGCCACAGCAGCCTCAATCTGCTGGGCTCAAGTGATCCTTCCACCTCAGCCTTCCAAGTAGCTGGAATTACAAGCATGTGTCACCATGCCTGGCTAATTTTTTGATTTATTGTAAAAATGAGGTCTTGCCAAGTTGTTCAGGCTGGTCTTGAACCCGTGGGCTCAGGCAATCCTCTCACCTTGGCCTTCTGAAGTGCTGGGATTATAGGCGTGAGCCACTGCGCCCAGTCATTAAGGAAGTTTTAAATGGTTAATTTCAATCTTGTTTCAAAAAACTCCTAAAACAAATATTTCTTTTTTTTTCTCTTTGAGTTGGAGTCTCACTCTGTCACCCAGGTTGGAGTGCAATGGTATGCTCATGGACACTGCATTCTCGACCTGCTGGTCTTAGGTGATCCTTCTATCTCATCCTTCCAAGTAGCTGGAAATACAGACATGCGCCACCAAGCCTGGCTAATTTTTTTTTTTAATTGTAGAGATGAGGTCCCGCCAAGTTGTCCAGGCTGGTATTGAACTTCTGGGCTCAGGCAATCCTCTCACCTCAGCCTCCCAAAGTGCTGGGATGACATGTATGAGCCATTGCACCTGGCTAAAACAAGTATTTCTACAGGAGATAGGTATACAATTTTATTTATTTATTTATTCTGAGTCAGAGTCTCATTCGGTTGCCCAGGCTGGAGTACAGTGTCACCATCACAGTTCACTGCAGCCTTGACTACCTGGGCTCAGATGATCATTTCACCTCATCCTACCGAGTAGCTGAGAGTACAGGCACGCACCACCATGCTAGGCTAATTTTGTGATTTTTTGTAGAGAAAAGGTCTTGCTATGTTTCTCAGGCTGGTCTTGAACTCCTGGGGTCAAGCAATCCTCCCACCTTAACCTCCCACAAGTATTAGAATTGCTGGTGTGAGCTACCGTGCCTGGCAGATTTAAATTAAGATTAGATATTCCTAAATTTCTCTCTGTTAAGAATCCCTCCAGACTTTTAAGTTTTGGAGAAATGTCTGGAGTTCATCAAAATACAAAATTATTCTTAGTAGGTTGTATTATGTTTTCTACTTCTTCACTTCCTCTAGCTATGGCTTATCTGTCCAAGCCTTTGCTGTGTGACTTTGCTATCTCTCACAGAATTGGCAGAGTACACATATTTTTTTTTATCTCATTGATTTTCTTTGGTCAATGGAATCTTATATTTCATTGAGATCTAATTTGCATATCATACAATTCATCATTTTAAAGTGCACCATTCTGAGGATTTTAGCATATTCATAATGTTGTACAACTATTACCATGATCTAATTCTAGAACATTTTCACATACCCATTAGCAGTCCTTCCCATTCCTTCCTCCTGGTACCCTATACAATCATGACTTCCAGAAAGATGGATTTCATTAATCTGAACATTTCATATAATATGCATGGAATCATACACGATGTTTTTTTTTTTTTTTCTAGCTCTTTTCACTCACAATGTTTCTTTCTTTTTTTTTTTTTTCTTGAGTTGGATTCTCATTCTTTTGCCAAGGTTGGAGTGAAGTGGCAAGCTCACAGTCACGGAAACCTCACCTGCTGGGCTCAGGCGATCCTCCTTCTGCCTCAGCCTTCCAAGTAGCTGGAACTACAGGCAGGTGCCACCACACCTGGCTAATTTTTTGATTTACTGTAGAGATGAGGTCTCACCAAGTTGCCCAGGCTGGTCTCAAATCCCTGAGCTCAGGTAATCCTTTTGCCTCAGTCTCCCAAAGTGCTGGGACTACAGGCTTGAGCCACTGTGCCTGGCCAGCACAATGTTTCAAAGATTTATTCACATTGTATTATGTGTCAACACTTCATTTCTTTTATGGACAATTAATATTACATTTTAAGGCTATACCACATTTTATTTATTCATTCATCAGTTGATGGACACAGGTTGTCTCTACTATTTGGCTATAATGAATATAAATGTGTACAGTTTTTGTATGGACATATATTTTCAATTCTCTTGGGTATATACCTATTAGTAGAATTGGGTCATATGAAAACTTTATGTTTAACATTTTGAGGAGCTATTAACCTGTTTTCTAGAGTAGATAAACCATCTTAGATTCCCACCAGCAATGTATGAGGATTCTAATTTTTCCATATCTTTGTCAGCACATGTTATTATTGGTCATTTTGATTAAAGCCAACCTAGTGCATGTGAAGTCGTATCTTATTATGATTGTGGTATTCCTTTCCCTAATGGCTAATGATGTTGAGCATCTTTTCGTGGCTTGTACAGGAATCTCTTTCTTTTTTTTTTAAGTTGCGTTCTCACTCTGTCACCCAGGTTGAAGTGCAGTGGCATGATCATGACTCACTGCAGACTTGACCTCCTGGGTTCAGGCAATCCTCTCGCCTCTGCCTCCCAAAGTGCTAGGATTACAGGCTTGAGCCACCGCGCCTGGCTAAATGTTTGTTCTTTTTAAAAATTTTTTACTTGATTTTTATTTTTTGAGTTGGAGTCTCACTCTGTCACCCAGACTGGAGTGCAGTGGCCTGGCCACTCCCGGCCACTGCAGCCCCGACCTGCTGGGCTCTGGCAATCCTTCCGCTTCAGCCTTCCCAGTAGCTGGAAGTACAGGCATGTGCTACCACAACTGGCTGATTTTTTGATTTATTGTAGAGATGAGGTCTCGCCAAGTTGCCTAGGCTAATCTCAAATCCGTGAACTCGGGCAATCCTCTCACCGCGGGTCTTGAACCCGCGGGCTCAGGCAATCCACTCACCTCAGCCTCCCAAAGCGCGGGATTACAGGCTGAGCCACCGAGCCCAGCTTAAATGTTTGTTCTTATGTGCCACTGAGATTTGGAGGTTGTAACACAGCATTAGTACAGCAATAGCTGACCAAAACATATGCAAAACATAGGAAGAGCTTAAAAAATATTGAGGAGTGCCTCTGTGACTGTTACTTGGATAAAGAAACAATACCAGTATCTTAGACGTTGCCCGCATACACCTCTCCAGTCACATCCCTCCTTAGTGATCCCTATACAATCTCAGATATCTCTAAACAATACACAGGAGTTTCATTTTGTCTTTATGTAAATTGAATCTTACTGCATGTATCCCCTTTTTCCATGTATCCCTTACTGCATGTATCCCTTTTTTGAACTATTACTAACAATGCTCCTATGAACATTCTTGTACTTACAGTGTGTGCCATAGTATAAGAGGTTCTCTAGCTGGGTGCGGTGGCTCATACTTTTAGCCCCAGCACTCTGGGAGACAGAGAGGAGAGGATTGCCCGAGTTCACGGATTTGAGATTAGCCTGGGCAACTCGGCGAGACTTCATCTCTACAATAATGAAAAAAAAATCATCCAGGCATGGTGGTGTGTACCTGTAGTTCCAGATACTTGGAAGGCTGGGATAGGATTGCCTGGGCCCAGCAGGTCAAGACTGTGGTAGCCATGAGCATGCTACTGTACTCAGCCTGTGCAACAGAGTGAGATTCTTAAAAAAAAAAAAGTTTCAGCCGGGCTCGGTGGCTCAGCCTGTAATCCG
>NW_007245998.1:38362-71926 GCF_000164805.1 Carlito syrichta
AAAAAAAAAAAAAAAAAAAAAAAGAAAAAGAAAAAGAAAAAGAAAAGAATGCCAAAAATGAGCCACAAGTCAGAAAACACATTTGCAACACATATACCAAAGGATATGCAAATAGAATATATGAAAAAATCCTGCAAGTTAATGAGACAAAGACAACAAAGCCAATAAAAAATACAGTAAAATATATGAATGGAAACTTGACAAAAGAGACGAGCCTGGCTTAGTATTCTTTATGGTATATGATTGATGAACAGATTTTGTTTTTTTTGGCAGTAAGGTATGGAGTGATAGACCTTGAACCTGCTTTTCCAGGCTAAGAGGCCAGTCACCTGGAGTATTAAGGAAATGAGAAGATCAAGGTATTAGATGAGACCAATGACAGAGGCTCAACAAAAGGTAATATGGCAGAGTTACCCAAAAACCGAGTCATAAGGCAAGTCTTGGTCAAGAAAATATACAAGGAGTCCGGGCGTGGTGGCTCAAGTCTGTAATTCCAGCACTTTGGGAGACCGAGGTGAGAGGATTGCCTGAGTCCAGGGGTTCAAGACCAGCCTGGGCAACTGGTGAGACCTTGTCTCTACAATAAATCTAAAAATTAGACGGGCATGGTGGCGTGCACCTGTAGTTCCAGCTACTTGGAAGGCTGAGGCAGAAGGATCTTCTGAGTCCAGCAGGTCAATGCTGTGGTGGCCGTGAGCGTGCCACTGCCCTTCAGCCTAGGTGACAGAGTGAGACTTCAACTCAAAAATAATGTGTGTGTGTGTATGTGTGTGGGTGTATATACACAGAGAGCCAGGTTGCTCAGAGCAGAACTCAAAGCTTAAAGGGGAGTACTAGCAAAGCTTGCTTTGTTCTCACATTATTCTTGCCTAAGGACCATGTGCCAAAAATAGGCCCCTGAATGATGCTTAAGCAGTTCTAGGTGTGAGGAATAGCAACCTGTTGAGACATAGACCTTGCCATTAGCAGTGACTTTGACTGGTATTATCATATAGAAGTGATTTTAAAAGTTTAGCCTGCATCAGAACCACCTGGAAGGATTATTCAGCCACCATTGCTGAGCCCTACCCCTGGAGTTTCTGATTTGGCAGGTCTAGGCTGGGGCCAGATAGACAGTGAGCATTCTGAACAAGTTTCCCAGTGATGCTGATGATGCAGGTTGGGGGATCACACTTTGACTAACCCTGTCTTATAGTTTCAAAGATGCTCAAAGTAAGATAATGGAGGTTTTCAAAACCTCATTATGGCATCCAGTTTGGATGGATTTCTCCCACCAAAAAGAAAAAAAGAACCCCCAAACTTCTGCTTCCTTTGTAATTCCTTTGAGTACATGGCAAAAATTTAAATTATTTTGCTAATAAGTTTTAAACACTACATTTTCCCATTAATATTGATAAAATATGTACCAACTTGATTTTTGTTTTGTTTTGCTTTTTTTTTTGAGTCGGAGTCTCACTGTCTCCCAGGCTGGAGTACAGTGGCATGCTCACGGCCACCTCAGCCTCAACCTGCTGGGCTCAGGTGATCCTTCTACCTCAGCCTTCCAAGTAGTTGGAACTACAGGTGTGCATCACCACACCTGGCTAATTTTTTGATTTATTGTAGAGATGAGGTCTCGCCAAGTTGTCTAGGCTGGTCTTGAACCCCTGACCTCGGGCAGTTCTCTCGCCTCCATTTCCCAAAGTGCTGGGATACTGGCGTGAGCCACTCTGTCTGACCTAAACTTGATTTTTAAAAAGGGTGCTCCTCAAAACAAAGGCAAGTCCATTGGCAGTCTTCCTGGCGCAGACATTACTTTCCCATGAAGGCAGGTACCATCTCTGCTTTGTTCATTGCTGTATCCCTGGCACACACTGTTGGTATAGAATAGGTACTCAGAAAGTATTTAAGAGAGCAAACAAATGATCTGTACACTGCATATATATGTATTATTATTATTTCCTTTAGTCAGGGTCTTACTCTTTTGCCCAGGCCGGAGTACAGTGGCGTGCTCACGGCCACTGCAGCCTTTTTTCCTTCTGGGCTCAGATGATCCTCCCTCCTCAGCTTCCCGAGTAGATGGGATTACAGGCACACACCATCACACTGGCTAAATTTTTTTATCTCTTGTAGAGACAGGTTCTCTGTATATTGCCCAAGCTGGTTTAGAATTCCTGGGCTCAAGCAATCTTCTCACCTTGGCCACATGCAGTGCTGGGGTTACAGGTCTGAGCCATTGCACTCAGCTTAATTTATATTTTATTAACGTCTAGGCAACGCTGAAAAGAAGAATGCAACATAATTGACACAAAGGGGAAAATGTAGGGAAGCACAGGAAGACATGGTTAGTACATCAGCAAATGGCTGCAGAGACTGCCCCATTTAGTGAAATGGATGTCTGGATGGGTCGACATCATGTCTCTCTGCCCTCCACGCCTCCTCTTGCTAGAAGCAGCTGCATGGCGAGTCTGTCTACGTGATTTCCCACTGCCCTCATTTATTAAACCTCTGTTTAAGGCAGGGGTGTCCAACCTTTTGATTACCCTGGGCTGTGAGTAAAGAAGAATTGTCTTGGGCCACACATAAGTTTATAGTTAGTGTAAATACACAATAAAACTTCTTTTTGAAATATTTTTATTATGAAGTTTACAAAAATGAGAACAATATAAACTCGTGGGAAATTTGACCTTGTCTTTGTAAAAGTAATCTGTCAATGTCTGGTTTGATGGAAATGGTCACAATTCTTAGTGAGTTCTCAAGGTGCTCATCAGAAATGTTTGTTTGAATTTTGTTCTTCATGTGCTTTATAATTGAAAACAGCTTCTCACAAATGTATGTGCTGCCAAAAAGCGATGTCATGAATACGGCGTGATTGGGAACTTCAAAAATGAAACTACACATGGAGTCATGAAGAAGATAAATGCTAAAAAACACATGATGCTAAAAGATTTTGTGGGCTGTATTACTATAGCAGCTGTCCTGGGCTGCATGTGCCTGAACTAAGGGATGAGTCACCGGGCTTGTCTCTTGCCTCCTGACTGCTCCGGGCCACCTCTGCCACTAACTAGTTGACTCCCTGCTTTTCCTGTTTGCTTCCTGAGAGTACCACCTCCAACCGACAGCTGCTCCCTAACACTCCTGCAGGATTGTTGCAATTCACCGTCCCTCAGTTTTTGCAACTCTAGTATAGAAAGAAAACTTCTGTGTTATTTGAAAGAATCTCTTGGAACTTAATATCTGCAAAGTTGAATGACTTGCTCCAGAGAGTAAATAAGTTAGAAATAGAACATTGCATTATTATTATTATTATTATTTTGTTTGGAGTCTCACTCTGTCCACCAGGCTGGAGTGCGTGGCACACTCACGGCCACTGCAGCCTTGACCTTTATTTATTTGTAGAGACGAAGTCTCGCCAAGTTGTCCAGGCTGGTCTCCAACCCGTGGACTCAGGCAATTCTCTTGCCTCTGCCTCCCAAAATGCTGAGATTACAGGCGTGAGCCACTGTACCCACCCAGCTAACACTGTATTCTTGTTATCTCCCAGTCTCTTTCATCCTTAGGGTCTCTTGCTTCCATTTCAAGTTTTTATTTTAATTCAACCTACAATCATCTAGAGCAATAGTTTTCACTCTCCCTTTAATATATTTTTTATTTTCATGCACCTATATACTGAGACCCTCTCCCCCTCTTTTAAAACCACAAAATCTTTTATTCAAACAAAACTCATGTAAAAAACCCAGGGTGTAAACATCAAAAGTGGAGGTGCCCTGGTGGAGAGGGGGTAGGGAGCCCAGCACTATGCCACGACTTGTAGCAATTCAGCCCAGCACAGTACATGACAATAAATTAGCAAAGACAGCGTCAACACAGCTATTTCCTCAACAATTACATACTGGTTGCCTCAGAAAATGATTCTTAGCTGTATGCTCATTTCAAACAGTATTAGGGAAGGGAAATAAAATGGAATCAAATGCTGAGAACAAGGACAGTGATTTGTGTTTCATCTTCTGAAATATTCTGTTTATCCCGGGGATTTTAATCTGACCATAGGCAGAAAGGTGATCATTAGAGTAAGTTGGTATCTTCCTTTTTAAATGCTCCATTACACTGTACATGGTAATAATTGGTACTCACATGCACACTGTCCACAGATGTGAAGGAGATTAAACTGGGTGCAAGGCAGCATCAGCTTCTGTAAAATGCATTTTTACATGAATAATGCAATATTTCAGAGATTTAATATAACGTTGAAAGAAATAGGCTTAGTCCACTCAGGCAATCGTATTGTTAAAGCATAGATTTGATGTCAGATCCAACAATGTGTGTTCTAAAATGTTTTGTCTGAAAAGTTTATAATCTATAGCACCCTGAATATCTGTTTTGAAACATGGTTCCTATAAATTAGCAGGAAAACCCCAACTCCATTTAGCTTAATCATGATAAAATTGTGTTTAATTATAAATACAGAAAGGGTGTATCACAGAGAGAGAGAGAGAGAAAGAGAAGAAGGAATGATGCAGGGAGACAGAAAGAAAGAAAGACTAAGAGAAGAGGAGTGGAAGAAAAAGGAGGAGAAAGAGATGATGGATACTATGGGCGTAGGTCAGAGCCTGGGCTTTGGAGAAGCCCAGGCTGTGCCGGGAGAAGCAAGAATTCAGGACCAGGAGACCAAAGCATCTGCTGGCTGCGAGAGCCGAGGCAAAGCCTTCAGCCTTTGAGACCTTCGGTTTTCTTTTCTGTTCTTTTTTCACTTTTTTTTTTTTTGAGTCAGAGTCGCACTCTGTTGCCCAGGCTGGAATGCCGTGGCACACTCACGACCACCGCAGCCTCGACCTGCTGGGCTCAGGTGGTCCTTCCACCTCAGCCTTCCAAGTAGCTGGAACGACCAGCACGCACCAACATGCCTGGCTAATTTTTGATTTATTATAGAGATGAGGTCTTGCCAAGTGGCCCAGGCTGGTCTCAAACCTGTGGGCTCAGGCAATCTTCTCACCTCGGCCTCCCAAAGTGCTGGGATTATAGGCGTGAGCCACCACACCCGGGCCGGGACCCTCAGTTTTCTAGGTGTTAGATGGGTATAGTAATTCTTCTTGTCCTGGGGATAGGTAGGGTGTAGGACTCAACTCCCAAAGAGAAGGGACTCAGATCACATAGTGCACAGAATTATAAAGTTCTAAACAAATGTACACTCTTATTATGTATCTAAAAAATCTTAAAAAAAAATTTTTTTTTTTAGTCAGAGTCTCACTCTGTCACCCAGGCTGGAGTGCAGTGGCACGTTCATGGCCACTGCAGCCTAGATCTGCTGGGTTTAGGCGATTCTTCTGCCTCAGCCTTCCAAGTAGCTGGAACTACAGGCACGTGCTACCATGCCTGGCTAATTTTTTGATTTATTGTAGAGATGAGGTCTTGCCAAATTGCCCAGGTTGATTTCGAACCCCTGAGCTCAGGTAATCATCTTGCCTTGGCCTCCCAAAGTGCTGGGATTACAGGCTTGGGCTACCACGTCCAGCTAAAAAATCATTTTTTGATGACCCATTGTGCATAGAAGATGGTCTTAGGCTCTCTGGGGCAGAAGAATAAGTAGGTTCTTCTTCAGTAGGTTGTGTGTATTCACAAGATAAATGATCATGAGATATAAGTATATGTGAATACATATGTAAAAGCAATATAAAAAGACACTGGGAGTGCCGTTTGTCTGTTGGGCATCTTCTTTGTGCCAGGCACTAAGACAAGAGATTTCAGTGACAGCTTTTCTAAGAAGGAACGATTTACTCATTGCAAAAGAGGACACTCAGGCACGTGGAATTTACAGGAACTTGCAGTTGTCATGTAGCTTGCAGGGGTTAGAGCCAGTACCCAAACTCATGCTCACCTAGCTGACTCTGAAGTTTGAGCTCTGACCGACTTCCCTACTATCCGTCATCTCTTTCTCCTCCTTTTTCTTCCACTCCTCTTCTCTTAGTCTTTGTTTCTCTCTTTCCCCCTGCATCATTCCTTCTTCTTCTCTTTTTCTCTCTATCTGTGATACACCATTCCTGTATTTATAACTAAACACAGTTTTATCATTATTAAGCTAACTGGAGTTGGGGTTTTCCTGCTAATTTATAGGAATCATGTTTCAAAACAGTTATTTGGGGTGTTATAGATTATAAGCTTTTCGGGTAAAACATTTAGAACACATGATGTTGGATCTGACATCAAATCTATGCTTTAAAACTATGGTTGTCTGAATGGACTAAGCCTATTTCTTTCAATGTTGTATTAAATCTAAAATATTGCATTAGTCATGTAATAAAAATCCTGTTACAAGCAAATACCCTTTCATTTGTAACTAAAACTTCTTTACATGACAGCAGTTAGGTTTGATATGCTTCTTACTGAGAATGTTATTCAAAGGAATAGCTCCCTTTTAACCAGGCATGATGAACATGTTTTCTGTATCAATTAGCAAATTTAAACATGGCTTTATTCTTAGCCAATATGACGTAATAGCTTCAGCTTTTCTTGGTTTCTTTATGACTTGGAGTGAGGAATAATGTACATACTAAAGGTGAGAATTCTTGGTGAGTACCAGTCTCTGAGATGTCTTCTGAAGGAACCTCCTAGAACTCTCTACGGTGGACAGGTTTATGTTGACTTAAGTTGGTCTGCAAATAGTGTATCTAGAAGTATCACCTATGTGGTGAACAGCTTGTCATAAACAAGCATCAAATATGCATGAAAAAGTCTAATTTTTCAAATCATCTCATGAGTAAAAATATGTAATAAAAGAAGCACAGATTGGAACAGTGCATGGAAACTAATGTCCTTCTCATCTTTACACCCGAGGGACTTAGACACCTGGAGTGATCCCTGAGGGGCTCATTCCCCACACACGGTAGAGAGTCACGTGGGATTTTTATCAAGGCTAACTCTCCTGCTCTGTGCCGTGAAGCTTCATTTCTGCATGTGAGGACTGAGAAGACACAGATCCTGACACCTAAGTATCTGATAAAGTAACGTAGACATGGGAAATTCTTTTTTTTTATAATCAATATTTTTTATTATGATATTGTGGGGTAGGGAAATTCTTATGAACTGAAGCATAGAAGGAAATTAACATGTGTAGAATGCCTTTTTTGTGCTGGATGTTTTCATATCCCCAAACATTTAATTTTTATTAAAAATGCTTATACTACAAAGTTGTGTTCTTATACCATTTAAAAAATTGAGAAATCGGCTGGGCTTGGTGGCTCAGCCTGTAATCCCGCGCTTTGGGAGGCCGAGGTGAGTGAATTGCCTGAGCCCGCGGGTTCAGGACCCAACTGGGCAACGTGGCGAGACCTCATCTCTACAATAAATCAAAAAAATTAGCCAGGTATGGTAGCGCGTGCCTGTAATTCAGCTACTTGGAAGGCTGAGGCGGAAGGATCACTGGAGTTCAGCAGGTCGAGGCTGCGGTGGCCGGGAGCGGCCACTGCACTCCAGCCTGGGCGACTAAGTGAGACTCCAATTAAAAAAAAAAAAAAAATTGAGAAATCAAGACTCGACAGATTGAGCAGAGAACCCAGCGTTTCTCAGCAGAGTGAGAAGCTGGTAAAGGAGAAAGGACTGGGATTTGAACTGGTCTCTGGACTCCCATTCCAGTACTCAACTCTTGACATCATCTTAGCCTACAGGAGGTAAAAGTGCTTGTAATATTAAACCACACCATGCCCCATTACCTGGTATAGTCTAGGTATTGAGACCTGGCCTTTCTACTGTGGCTATCCTGGAATAAATGTGTCTCAGTTGCCTTTCCCATTTCATGACAGTTTTATAACATGCAAATGTAAACTATGTTGAGCAAAAGTAAGAGGCTATACACATGAGTGTGAGAAATTGCTGATATATTTTAAATGTAGGAAACTCTCCGTTTCCACCATGTGAGGGCACAAGAAGGTGACCGTCTACAAGCCAGAAAGAGGACAATTACTGGAAAATGAAACTGGCAGGCACCTTGATCTTGGATTCCTCAGCCTCCAGAACTCTTCAGGTTTTCTGGCTACAGTCACAAAAAGGAATGAAAGGTCATCAAAGAACATCATAGTCTTGCTTAATCTTTAAAACTTCATTAGGTACTTTATGTGACATCTAATCGGAGCCTCAGACCCTCGGACATGAACCCCTTTGAATTGTTGCTTCTGCATATCTCTCAGTGATGGTTCCTGAGATGGAATTCACAAGAAATGCAGTCAACATTCATGTCTGCTTTAGAATACAAGCAGATATTTTTATTCAACCAGGTAAATAAAGTACAATTTCAGCCACGAATTAAAAAAAAATTAGGAAACTTGGGTCTAAAACCCAAAACTTATTCCATTTTCAAAAACTTTTTTTCTTTAATTTTTTATTTTAAGAATGTGGGGTACAATGCAGGGTTAGGTATACAAATGTTCATTATATAGGTACCTTTGTTGATGAGGTGTGCCCCCCCCCGGCAGTTTCCCACTACTGCCAATCTCACCCTCCATTTTAAAAACTTTAATACACTATAAGAAATCTCGATACACATTCTGATAGGTAAGCATCAAAGTCAAAATAAATGCCTATGTTATAATAAATCAACTTTTGATTAAGAACAAATATAGTAAAAATTGAAGCTCAACTTTCCATATGTATAGATAGTAATCAATGTAAATATATGCACTTTACAAAATAGCACAAATCATGTGGTCTTGATTTTTCAGTGAGGAAAATTATTTTCACATTTCTTATTTTGCAGAGATCTACAAATATTACACATCACCTTAGACTCGATTATTGTATATGGATTAAAATCGGAGTTTATGATAAGCTGTTAACTTTATCTGCCAAAATTGGTTTGCTAGAATTCTCATTGGTAATATTTAGTGAGTGCTTGTATACATGTATGTATGGCTAACTGTGTACACACTTTGTATAAATTGTCTTTCTGATTCTTTACCACTCCAGGATGTATTTGGAGTGATTATCCCCATTTTACACAGGACAAAACCAAAAGGCCATCAGGTTGGCAAAGAGAGGACCCTAAATTGAAATCCAGTATTCTGATTCTGGAGTCCATAGTTGTTTTTTCTGTTTTTTGAGTTGGAGTCTCATTTTGTTGTTGCCCAGGCTGTAGTGCAGTGGCACGCTCATGGCCACTGCAAACTCAACCTGCTGGACTCAGTGATCCTTCTGCCTCAGCCTTCCAAGTAGCTAGAACTACAGGCATGCACCACCACATCTGGCTAATTTTTTGATTTATTGTAGAGAGAAGGTCGCACCGAGATGCCCAGGCTGGTCTCAAACCCCTGGACTCAGGCAATCCTCTCACTTCGACCTCCCAAAGTGCTGGGATTACAAGCTTGAGCCACTGTGCCCAGCCAAGTCCATAGTCTTAATCGTACTGTGTATCTAGCACATCAGTGGGCAAAAGGCTAATGCTCAAAACATACTCCACAACAAAAACATCACCAAAAGAAAGGTAACAGCGGGAAATAGGCACACATTTCCTTTGAAGCCTCATCCTTTCCTAGGGCAGTGTTGGCTCATGCCCTTTTAAATAATTTGCCTTCCTCCTTGAGATTTCATCCCTGTGGAATAGCATATAAAGACCTCCTTGACTGGGCATGGTGGTTTACGCCTGTAATCCCAACACTTTAGGAGGTGGACGTGAGAGGATTGCCTGACTCCAGGGGTTTGAGACCAGCCTGGGTAACTTGGTGAACTCTCGTCTCTACAGTAATTTAAAAAATTAGCCAGGTGTGCTGGCATGTACCTGGGGTTCTGGCTACTTGGAAGGCTGAGGCGGAAGGATCACCTGAGTCCAGCAGGCTGAGGTTGCAGTGGCTGTGAGTATGCCACTGCACTCCAGCCTGGGCGACAGAGTGAGACTCTGACCCCCAAAATAAAATAAAGTAAAATAAAATAAAAATAAAGATCTCCTCCACCTAGAACATTGTTGGGGGTAGCTTTCTGTCTTGAGTGCCATTGAAGTGAAAGTTTCTAGGAAGTTGATGCTCTCTTTTTTGGGGAGAGACTGCAATTTCCATGAAATGATGCATTGTGGTGCTGCTGGTGGGTGACCACATGGATCCTTTGTCCCCTCAAGCTGTGCCCCTCTGTGGGAGAGAAGCAAGAAGACATCTATATCTGTCAATCAGAAAAAAGGAGGTGGCGGCGGCACAGTTTCTGGAAACATGCTGCTAACAGCCTGTGGAACAGAGAAGGGGGCACGTTTGGTGAATATCGGGAGCAGAGGGAAGGAGTAGACTTTATATTTCTGTAGAGGCAAAACCAGTCACAGGGCTGACAACCTTTGGCAGCAGGAAATTGGACATTATTTCTGGAGAGAACTTCCTGTTCCAAAAGGATACACTTATCCACTTCTCACATTTCCTTACATGTACTAGGAGCTTCCTATGAAAGAAATACTCTTGTGCATGGCTCCATGTCTTCCCTCCTCGGTCAGAGGTCTGTGATAGGAAGTCCTTCGGGAAACTCAGCACAAGAGAGGGATGGTCTTTGGTAGGGCTGAACATTCTCACTCTTCTTCTCACTTATCATTCCTACCCCATGAATTTCTCTTTAAGCTAACTGATCACTTATTTTTATTAGACACTGACCTTTTGGGCTGAATTGGGTCTTCCAAAGTTCATAAACACTACCCACCTGCAAACCTTTCTGGAAATTTTCCAGGAAACAAGGAGTGTAGTGCAAAGGCAAGATGGAAGTACGGGGCATCACATTTCATGTATTAAAATCAACTCTTTCAGTCAGGTATGGTGGCTTATGCCTATAATTCTGGCACTTTGGGAGACCAAGAAGGGCAGATCACTTGAGACCAGGAGTTCAAGACCAGCCTTGGCAACATATTGAGACCTCTTCTCTACAAAAAAAAAAAAAAATTAGCCAAGTGTGGTGGTGTATGCTTATAGTCTCAGTCACTTGGGAGGTTGAGGTGGAAGGATTGCTTGAGCCTAGGAGGTCGAGACTGCTGAGAACCATGATCATGCCACTATACTCCAGTCTGAGCGACTGAGCAAGACTCAAAATGAAATAAATCAACTCTTTGAAATAATAATTAAATATCAATACATGTGTTGTATGTTACCACATTTGTTTTTCAAAAGGAATACAGAACCTCATCTCTTCCCTGCAAACTTACTTTATTAAGCTCATTCTTCTTTGTTTGAAGCTGTTTCTCCTCAGTCTTTCATACAGACAGATGGTCTCAGTTATGTACAGTAGCTTCTCTCCTCTGTGTTGCTATGCAACAAAATGCATCTATCTGTGTCCTTTCTCTGTTGTAGCCCGCTTCCGCTCAGCAACTCAAAATAACTAGCCGAGTGCTTCAACACGCTACTTCCTCTTTTCTGCAGAGTTGAATATCTATCAAGTATCTTCCTGGGCTTCCTATCTCTTCCTGTTGCAGTCTTGAAAAAAATGTGTTTGCTCCAATTTGATTTTCCTCATCACTTCCTATTTACATCAACCCACTCAGGGCTGAGGCAGGCAAAACACACATTAGTGCGTTATGCAGCTGTTGGCCCATAGGAGAAAAAAAAATGTGTCAGCCAATTGTGTGATGTTTGAAACCAAGATCTTTTTTTATTGTTGTCAGGTGTGAGGTTCCTGTTTTTCCTTTTTATAATGGCTTTGTTTCCCAACAGTTACTAGAATGCTGAAAAAAAAAAATTAAAACAAATAGAAAAACAACTCTTTTCTCATCTTGGAGCTTCAGTTACAGGGTAATAAATTTGACTTCTTACAAAATAAGAGGCAAGCAGAGGACGTGAAAACATTTTGCATTTTGAAGGTAGGAAGCTCCAGATTAAAAGAGAAAAACTCTCAAAAATGGAAACAAAAATATGTCTTTTTAAAGACAGTCTGTTGTGTTGGGGCTTCTTTCTCCCTCTTGTTCAATCATTAGGAAATGAGACTCATTTATGGATCCTTCCAAAACCCATTTCATGCCCCTTTAATTTATGTCATTTTTCTAATCTCCAGTCATCACAAATCTCAAATAATGAGACTAAAGTTGACTCCACTAAGGAATCGGTGGGTGTGGAATGGGGGCGGCGGCAACGTTGAGGTTAGAGTGGTCGGGGAAAATGTGTCCATCACTACTTGCTCTTTAGTGACTTCAAATTCCAATTTCTGAAGAAAAATCTAATGTCTAGTGGAAGAACATGCATGTATTTAAGAATTCAGAGAACACACATGATTCACACTAGCGTTGTTTTTCTTGATTTTTTTTCTGGAGTCAGGGTGTTACTCTGTTGCTCAGGCTGGAGGCCAGTGGCACAATCATGGCTCACAGCAGCCTCAACCTCTTGGGCTCAGGTGAACCTTCTACCTCAGCTTCCCAAGTAGCTGGGACTACAAGCATGTGCCACCACGCCTGGCTAAGTTTTTAATTTTTTTGGAGAGACGAGGTCTCACTATGTTGCTTAGGCTGGTCTTGAACTCCTAGGCTCAAGCAATCCTCCCATCTCGGCCTCTAAGAGTATTGGGATTGTAGGATTGAGGCACTGCGTCTGGCCTTTCTCTTTTTAAAAATGAAGGTGCTGCAACAAATTGTTATTTGAAATGAAGTATACATCATTCAAGAGAATTATGATGCTGTACAAATAGTGTAAACTCAACAAAAAGTTTCAATTGCCCTAAATGTATGTGAAATTGTGTGAAATGTTCTCTTTAGAGGTAAGCACATTGGTCTTTCCTGGGACATATTGGTTTGTCAGTCAAGTATTGTGTATGTAGTTGCTGAATATTTCCTGCTGTGGTGGATGAGGTGGATGCATCTTACTTCCATCGTTAGTGTTTTTTTCAAAAAAATTTTTATTATAAAGATGTGGGGTACAATACAGGGTTAGGTATATAAACACTGATCATGCAGGTACCTGTTGATGAGGTATGCCCCTTCCTCCCCTAGCAGTTTCCCTCAACCGCCAATCCAACTCTCCTCCCCTGACAGTTTCCCACTACTGCCAATCTCTTTCTTAGAGCATTATAATTGTTCATGGTCCACTTATGAGTGAGAACATATGGAACTCTATTCTTTGTTTCTGTGATAAATCACTGAGTTTAATAATCGACTCCAAATCCTTCTAAGTTGCTGCAAAGTCCATATGTTTGTCCTTCTTTATGACTGCATAATATTCCATTGTGTATATGTACCACTTTTTTTATCCAGTCCAGCTTCAATGGGCAACATTGTTGGTTCCATGTTTTTGCTGTTGTGAACAGAGCTGCTATAAACATATGTGTGCAGGTATCTTTTTTTGTAGAATAATTTGAGTTCCTCCGGGTATATTCCCAATAGGGGAATTGCTTGGTCATGTGGAAGATCAATTGCTAGTTCTTTTAGAAATCGCCACACTATCTTCCAAAGAGGTTGTACTAGTTTGTATTCCCACCAGCAGTGTAGAAGCGTTCCTTTTCCTCCACATCGTCGCCGGCATCTGTTGCTTGATTTATTAATAATGGCCATTCTTACAGGGGTTAGATGCTATCTCAATGTGGTTTTGATTTGCATTTCTCTGATGATGAGTGAGGCTGAGCACTTTTTCATGTGTCTGTTGGCTGCCTGTATATCTTCTTTAGAGAAGTGTCTATTCATGTCTTTTATCTACTTTTACCCACTTTTTAAAGGGGTTGTTTGTTTTCTTCCTTTCAGCGCGTTTGAATTCCTTATAGATCCTAGATGTTAGGCCTTTGTCAGATATAAAGTTGGCAAATATTTTTTCCCATTCTGTGGGCTGTCTCCCTGCTCTCTTGATGGTTTCTTTTGCTTTGCTTTTAATTTGATGAGGTCCCACTTGTCTATCTTATTTCTTAAGATATTGGCCTTTAGGGTTCTGAATAAGAATTGATTCCTAGTTCCAATTTCCATAAGGGTGTCTCCTGCATTTTCTAAGATTCTTATGGTTTGAGGTCTTATGTTTAGGTCTTTGATCCATTTAGAGTTAATTTTTGTTTATGGTGATAGGTAGGGGTCCTGGTTACTGTTTTCATAACTGATTTTGCTAGATTTGTGTTGGCCTCTTCCTGGCAGAAGGTTTTGACAGCATACACCAGTGATTAGCAGAACAGGTGATCACTGTGGCCAGCTCCCCTACCACCAGTGTCTAGAAACTCAAGACACTGGGAACTATTGCAAGACCAGAAGAGAAGCTAAGTAATGTTGAAGATCTGAGTTTCATACAACTATGCATTTGAGGTTACTGTGGTTTCAAGAGACCTTATGAGACAGGAGATAGCTAGAGAAAGGCTAGGCAGACAGACAGGCGAGTCCTCTGGTAACAATGTAGTGAACTCCTGGCAGGTTTCTCAGGCTCAGCATTGGTAAACAAACTCCCTGCAAATCTCTCAAGCTAAAGCTTAAGTCCTCACTGCTGAGATCAAAAAGCAACCAATCAGCTCACCATTAGGTCCTGTTCACAGCTAGTGCTAGCCAATCGGCTTGGACTTAGGGATATATAAGCGCCAGGTTTTCGGACCCAGACAGGTAACCCCTTCAGGCCCCCTCCCACTGTGGGAGTTTTTCTGTCCTCAACAAATCCTGCTTTCTCACTTTCCGGCTGTCCATGTCCCTCATTCTTCTTGGGCATGAGACAAGAACCTCGACCCTGAAGAGCTGCAACCTGCAGAGCTGCAGTAGATCATTGGAGTTGAAAAGTCGTGGCTGACTTGCCAGACGACAGAACCGACTGAACCAGGAGAGCTGCCGGAGGAAGGCAAGACTCCAAAGCTGAGACACCTCAGGGGCTAAGGCTTGCCAGCCCACCAAATCAGCAACACTCTCAGGGCTTGGCTTGCCAGCCCATTAGAGCCAACACTCTAGGGACTAGGCTTGCCAGCCCACTGAGTCGCAACACTCAGGGCTTGCCTTGCCAGCCCACTAGAGCTGACACTTCGGGCCTAGGTTTACCACCCACTCCATGACCCTCTCTGGGGCTTGGCTGTCTGACCCATTGAGCTGACACTCTTGAAGCCCAGGCTGATCTGAAAAATCCGCGTCACTTATTGACAGGACCTTATCAGTATTGCCATAACACCATATGAACCCTTGGCTAGTCTGACTTTATTGCTATTATTATTGTTGTTGTTGTTGTTTTGAGTCAGGATCACACTTTGATGCAGAGGCTTGAGTGCAGTGGCAAGATCATGGTTCACCAAAGCCTCGATTTCCTGGGTTCTGGTGATCTTCCTGTCTTAGCCTCCCGCATAGTTGGGACTACGGGCATGGGCCACCACACCTGACTAATTAAAAAAAAATCTTTTTTGTGGAGATAGTCTTGCTATGTTTCCCAGGGTGGTCTCGATCTCCTGGGCTCAAGCAATCCTCCTGCCTCAGTCTCCCAAAGTGCTAAAATTGCAGACACGAGCCACTACCCCGGCTGTGAATATTTGTACAAGCCAGAACAAAGTGAGGCACTAACTTATGTGAGGGCAACATCAGGTTGGACTCAATGGCAACCAGGCCTTGGGATGGAACTATGTGCCTTTGGTTTGGGTTGTTCGTGACTGTGTTTATAGGAGGATTCTGCAGTTATTTGCCAGAGTTATCTGCAGTCTTTGTCCAATCATATAAAAAAGAAAAAGTAGATGGAAGATTGTTGTGTGGATATGTTAATTTCATAGACATGTGTATGCATGTGTTTGTGTGTATATGTGTATGCCTGTGTTTATGGAGAAATAGACATGAGAAATTATAAAAACTATTTAAAACAATTTTAAGTCATTCCTTCAACATGTACACCAAATACTACTTTACATCTCATCTGTGGGTTTTAAAAAGTTAGGTAAAATAACTTTTACTGGGTTGGTCGCGGTGGCTTAAGCTTGTAATTCCAGCACTTTGGGAAGCTGAGACGAGAGAATTACCTGAGTTCAGGGATTCGAGACTAGTCTGGGCAACTTGGTGAGAACTCGTCTCTACAATAAATCAAAAAATTAGCCAGGCATGGTGGCGCATTTCTGTAGTTTCAGGTATCTGGAAAGCTGAGATGGAAGGAATGCCTGAGCCCAGCAGTTTGATGCTGCTGTAGCTGTGAGCATGCCACTTTACTCCAACCTGGGCAACAGAATGAGACTCCTACTTCAAAAAACCCCCCCAAAAAACAAAAAACAAATAAAAATAAATAAATAAATATGTAAATAACTCTTACCTATTTTAAGTATTTAGATAGTTGTTGTACTATAAACGTCCTCTGATTTCCAGATCTTTCTTTAAAACTTGTATGTACAGGAGTCTCCTGTCCTCTGATTTATATCCTTACTCAGGAAAAATAAATAATAGATTCAAGAAACTTATTTTTTGAGTTTTATTCTATTTTGAGCATTCAGAAACATTGTCTACCCTTCATCATTTCTGTCAGAATATTTCATCATATCACTTTAAACCATGAATCTTACAAATTCCTTTTCATCTTGAACATTGTGTGTATTCTAGGCCAGATAGTGAGACCACTGAGTACAAGTCACATATCTCCCCCATGTCAAAGCCAGCACCTGGGACACATTAGGGGAGCAGCCGGGGCAGGAACGCACTAGCTTGGGAATAAAGCAACCTAAATTATGTTGACCTTTCAGCATAGCAGTGGTGGCTTGGGTAAAATGGTTTATGTCTAAAATCCATGGAATCTGGCATAAGAATGAATGTCAGAGATAATTTTTCTTTCCATTTAAATAATTTCCATCATTTATCTTAATGTAAAGCATGTTCTTTGTAGAACTTAAAAAAAAAAAACAATAGGAGCCAGGCATAGGGGCTCACACCTGTAATTGCAGTGCTTCAGGAGGCAGAGGCAGGAGGATTGTTTGAGCCAGAGTTTGAGAACAACCTGGACAGCATAGCAAGACTCTCATCGCCCTCCAGCTTGGGTGATAGAGTGAGACCCCGACTCAAAAAAAAAAAAAAAAAAAAGGAAAGAAGAAAACAAAAGCAATAGGATGGGAACACACCCTGTAGATTACTACCAATAATATTGTATATATATATTTTCCCCTCTCATTTGCCTTCCTTTGGATTATGGTTGGTAGCTGTTTCCCCTACTTATCATGAATGGTTTTCCATGTCATTAAATATTTTACATACTACTGGATAATAATTGAACATGAATTCCATATACAAGTAGTACTGGTTATTTGCCCACAGGATAAATTCTTTTGCCTTTTAAAAATGGTTGCACATTTTATTATAAAATTATGAGCAAGGCATGCTTTGTAACAGGTGTCTACCTACTTCTTTCTGATATCTCATCTTATCCTAGCATATGAGATCTGATAATTAAGTTTACGAATTTGCTACTGTGTGCTTACGTTGGCAGTACTGCACAAACAAGTTGGTAAGATTACATAACCTTGATATATCAGTGTCTCACCGCTGTGTTCATGTTGACACGTGGCAGTGTCTTGCTTGGTGGTGTTCATTATTGTTGTTGAATGTTTTTGTGTGCCATCATGAGAATGTCAGAGCTTGAATTAGACCAACAAGCAAATATTAAATTTCTTGTTAAACTAGGCAAGAGTGGAAGTGAACTCAGGGACATGTTAGTCCAAGTTTGAGAGGATAATGCCACAAAGAGGACAGTAGTGTACAAATGGATTAAATGATTTTCTGAGGGAAGAGAAAGTTTCACTGATGAAGAGAGATCAGGATGAGCAGAACTGATTAAAACATTGCAAACCTTTGTTGAATTGTGCATCAGAATCATTGGCTGACTATGAGAAGCATAGCAGGATAGGAAAATCTTTTTTATTTTATTTTATTTTTTATTTTTATTTTTATTTTTGAGTTGGAGTCTCACTCAGTCGCCCAGACTGGAGTGCAGTGGCCGCTCCCAGCCACCGCAGCCTCGCCTGCTGGGCTCCAGCAATCCTTACGCCTCAGCCTTTCGAGTAGCCGGAATTACAGGCAGCGCTACCACACCCGGCTGATATTTTTTTTTTTTATTTTTATTGTAGAGATAAGGTCTCGCTGCCCAGGCGGGTCTCGAACCCGCGGGCTCAGGCAATCCACTCACCTCAGCCTCCCAAAGGTGCGGGATTACAGGCTGAGCCACTGAGCCCGGCTGGAAAATCTTAACTGAAAATCTTGGCATGAGAAAGATGTATACAAAAATGGTCCCAAAGGAGCTCTTGTGTCAAGACAATGTGCCAGTTCACACAGCACTGTCTGTGAGGGAGTTTTTAGCCAGTAAACAAATAACTATATTGGAACACCTTTCCTACTCATCTTATCTGGCCCCCAAAGATAAAGGAAATATTGAAAGGAAGACATTTTGGTGACATTCAGGACATCAAATGTAATATGACAACAGCTTTGATGACCACTCCAGATAAAGAGTTCCAAAATGACTTTGATGGGTGGACTAGGCACTGGTGTCAGTGCATAGCTTTTCAAGGGGAGTACTTTGAAGGTGAGCATAGTGATATTCAGTAATGAGGTATGCAGCATTTTTCTAGGATGAGTTTGCGAACTTAATTGTCAGTTCTCACACCACACAAGCAATGCCCTCCTGGGTTATCTAGTTAGGCTTATCTCTTTCAAAACAATCTGAAATTTGAAAATCAAGCCTTTTTTTCTGAATTCAGATGAGGCTTTTATTTCAGGACCGTCCTCAGAAAGTCTACTCTTTCCTGGATATTTGCATTTCAAAAGATGATACTGACAACATGGAGAAGTGAACTTCTCTTAGAATTTTATTTAGTGCATCCTCAACTTATGTGTTACACCCTTAGAAGAACATATACTATTCTGTCAACATTTGTGGGCTCTAATTGCTTCTCAATTATTTCATAATTTTTAGGCTTGTCTCCTGCGTAATGTTGTCTGCTTCTTTAGTAGAGGTCCAGAGAGGAAAACTTTTTTTTCATTCCTGCTCAAAGTTTGGTACAGACTTGGCATGTTGAAAAAAATAATAATGATGTTGCTGATGATGATACTTTTAAAAGAAGTTTCCTTAATTTGGGTGGTTATATAGGACCTTCAAATCTGAGGTAACAGAACATGATTAATCTCAGCAATGAAGAGATATTTCTTACAGCACTATTCCCAGGGCAGAAGTCACAAGAGGTTGGACAGAAGCGAGACATCAGGCAAATTTGACTATTGAATGAGAGTTTCAGAGGCACGAAACAGAGTGGTAAGACGATGTCCTGGGTTAGGATATTTTGAGTATGTTAAGTACATTTTGAGATAATGGGCCTCAGAGTGATAATGTCAGAATTTGTAATTATCTGTGTCATTCTTTTCTGTTGAGCCATCTCCAGCCAAACAGATAATCCTAGTCATCAGAGTCATATTTCCTTGAATGGAAGATGAGTAATATACTCTTGTAAGTAATGGAATAGGATTAAGCCCTGGGGTAACAAGGCTTTGCCACTACTATTCATCTCTCTAAAGTATGCTTTATGTCTTTTCCTAACAAACTCTCAGTCATCCTGCGAGATTCAATTCAAATAATCCTTCAAACACTTATTGATACCCATCCTAACTCTAAACACCCCAAGCATTTCTCTTTAGTGCTTTCACAGCATTCTTACTCTATGGCCATAAACATCTAATGATCACATTGTGGGCATTATACTGGCACCCTCAGTCTTCTGTGAACTGGGTAAGTCTAGGGATATATTCTATTTTTTTTTTTTTTTTTTGAGTCAGTGTCTCACTCTATCGCCCAGGCTGAAGCGCAGTGGTACACTCACGGCCCCTGCAGCTTCAACCTGCTGGGCTCAGGCAATCCTTCTGCCACAGCCTTCCAAGTAGCTGGAACTATAGGTACGTGCTACCATGCCCAGCTAATTTTTTTTCTGATTTATTGTAGAGATGAAGTCTCGCCAAGTTGCCCAGGCTGGTTTCGAATCCCTGGGCTTAGGCAATCCTCTTGCCTTGGCCTCCTAAAGTGCTGAGATTACAGGCTTGAGCCACTGCGCCCAGCCCATATTCTATTTTGCTTTATATTTCAGACACTTAATCACAATCTATTGTTCATAATAGGTACACAACAAATTTTATCAAGTAAATTAATGATATTTCACAAGGCATGTTACAAGTTACTGACAAAGCCAACAAAACCAAGTGCAATGATGGGCTTTATTATGCTATCTTTCTTTGACTATCTTGGTCAAAATACACAAACAAATCAGGGTGTTTAGCTTCAGCCTCTGATATCTACAAGGCCCTGGTTTCCTTGCTTCCCCTTCTTTGCTTTAGCTCACCCCTCTCATACCAAAAGGGCCTGTTTCCCATGTTCCTGAACGTACTGAGCATTTTCCTATCACATGTTTTTTCTCTTTTGGTTTTCTCTATCTGGAATAATTTTCCTCCAGCTATTTGCATGACTCAATTCACCACTTCATTATGTCTCATACCATCAAAGATCAGCCTGTTTAAAAGAGCAAACTTCTCAACTCCATTATATAAATGATATTTCTCTATCATTTAACTTTATTTCATGTTAGGATACACTTTTTTTTTGTTTTAACCAGTGTATTTATTGTTGATATGGACTTTATTTTGTTCTTTGCTCTATTCCAGCAATGTAACTCAATGGAAGAAGAGTGGGCTTTTCAACAGATAGTGCTGAAGCAATTGGATAACTGTGGGAACATAAATGAACCTCAAGTTAAGCCTTAAAAATCAACTCAAGCTGGGTGTGGTGGCTCATGACTGTAATCTCAGCACTTTGGGAGGCGGAGGCAAGAGGATTGCCTGAGCCCGTGGGTTTGAGACCAGCCTGGGCAACATGGTGAGACCTCGCCTCTGCAATAAATCAATTAATTATCCAGGTGTAGTGGTGCACGCCTGTAGTTCCAGCTACTTGGAAAGCTGAGGCATAAAGATTGCCTGAGTCCAGCAGGTTGAGACTGTGGTGGCTGTGAGCATGCCATTGCACTCTAGCCTGGGAGACAGAGTGAGACTCTGCTCAAAACAAAAACAAAAACAAAAAAACAAACAAAACCAACTCAAAATAGATCATGCAAAATAGAAAACACAAATTTATTAAACTTTCAGAAAAAAGCATAGATGAAAATTTTTGGAACCTATGGATAGGCAAGGAGTTCATAAACTTGACATCAAAAGAACAATTAATAAAAGGAAACACTGGAAAATTGGACCTCATCAAAGTTAAAAACCTTTGCTCTGTGTGAGAGCTCATAAGGAGGATGAAGAGAGAAATTACAGAGAGAAAATGCTTGCAACTTGCATGGCAAGTGCCTTGTATCTAGTCTATGCAAGGAATTCTCAAAACTCAATAGTAAAAACACCCTAAACAACATAGTTAGAAAATTAACAAAATATGTAAGCAGACATTTAATAAAAGAGGATATGCATATAGCATGTAAGCAGGTAAAAAGATGTTTAACATTATTAGTCAAAACATTAGGTGAAATGGAAATTAAAAGCACAATGAGATATGATTATACAACCATTAAATGGCTAAGATAAAATATAGTGATAACACTAAATACTGATGAGGATGAGGAGAAACTAATCGCTCATATATTGCTGGTGGGAATGTCAAATGGTACATCCACTCTGGAGTTTAGATATAGTTTGGCAGTTTTTAAAAAAAGTAAACATGCACTTGTATAATCCAGCAATTGCACTCTAAGGCATTTATCCCAGAGAGGTAAAAACTTATACTCACACAAAAACCTGCATGTGAATGTTTTAGCAGCTTTATTTGTAATAGCCCTAAACTGGAAATAACCCAAGAGTCTTTCAACAGGTGGTTGGTTAAACCAACTGTGATAATATATCCATACCACAGAATACTACTTAGCAATAAAGAGGAACAAACCATTGATACATGCAATAACTTGGATGGATTGTGAGGGATTTTTTTCTGAGCAAAAAAGATTATATATTGTAGGAGTTCATTTATTTAACAGTTTTGAAACAAAACGATAGAGGTGGAGAACAGATTAGTCGACACCAGAGGCTAGGAATGAGAGGGAAGAGATTGTTGTGGCTATCATGGGTAGTCTAAGGAGACATGTTGCTGAAACAGTTCTGTATCTTAACTATAGTAGTAATAACACACATTTATACATATTACATATTGCATATAGCTACTCACACACATACACACTCAAAAGAATGCAGATGAAACTGGTAAAATCAGAATAAACTCTGTGGATTTGGCTGTTGTCAATGTCCTGGTTTTGGTATTGTAGTTCAGATATGGAAGATGTTACCACGGGGGAAACTGGGTGAAGGGTACATGGGACTTCCTCTACATTCTTTGCAACTTCCTGTGAATCTAAAGTTATTTCAAAATAAGTTATTAAAACTCCTCTTATCCATGCACTATTTATTTCATATGCACATAAATTGCCTTGGAAACAGGTATGAAGCAATCCTTGAACCTGAGTATTAACTGCCCATTCCTCCCTTCCTCAAGACCCTGGTAATCACCACTCTACTTCCTGTCTCTATGAATTTGGATGGATTGTAGGTACAATTATAGGTATCTCTTGTAAGTGAAATTATACAATAGTTGTCTTTTGCTGACAGTGTCTCTTGTACTGCACTATGTGGGACATAAAATAAGTATGTAATTCATTTCTGATGTAGTGCTTTGGAATTAAATCCTAAGAATAGAGTATTCCTCAACTGCCAATTTTTCTATAATCTGCAATGAGTTTGAATCCTAAAGATCTGACCTACTGATATAGAGGCAGCTTGGAATAAACACCTAAACTAAAATTAAACATACTGTAATGATGGTTTTCACTCATTTTTGTTTGAAGCGGAACCTATTAGACTCTTTCTCCCACACATCCTGAGTTAGACCCTCAAAGGGTGGAAATTCAAATAACAGACAACATCAACCCCTTTCCTTAAACAGGGTGAATGTTGTGTCCTCAATAGCAAGAATCTTTGGTCAAATAACATTCCAGTCTATATGAGAAGAGGATCACAGCAATGGCAAAGAACATTATTTCTACCTTAGAGATGATGGCCTGAAGACAGAGGAATTAGTTTGTCAATTAGTTTCTTTAGGTGTTCTAGAGACCCAGAGGATAGGCACAACTTTGCAAAATAACAACTGTCTATATACAAAAAAGAAAATTTTCGAATAGCTGTCATATTGGTTTCCTAGGGCCGCTGCAACAAATTACCACACCTGGGTGGCTTAAGCAACAGAAATTGATGCTCTCAAAGTTCTGGAAGTCAGCATTTGAAACCAAGGTGTCAGCTGGGCCATGTTCCCTTTGAAGTCTCTGAGGAAAAGACGATCCCATGTCCCTGTGCTGGTGCCTGGTGGTTGCTAGCAATCCTTGGTGTTCTTCTGTGTCTATTCATTTTTTAGAACACTAGTTATTGGATAAGGGCCCACTCTAATCCACTATGACCTCATTTTAACTTAATTACATCTGTAAAGACACTTTCCAAATAAGATCACATTCAGAAGTACTGGAGTTTAAGACTTGAATATATCTTTTTGGGAACACAATTTAACCCACAATGGCTGTCACTATTTTCTTTAGAAAAATAATAAAGGACAAAATCTTGTACCAACCTTGAGGTAATAAAGATCTATTTGCTGAGGTCAGTTATCTTAGAAAATATGCACCAAGAAAGTATGGGTGACCACTTGCTGGTTTTGGGGGAACAGTAAGAAAGATAACAGAAAACATCCCATCTCCGGAAAGGAAGGAAAGCCTTTACATTGTCAGGATTCTCTCCAGTTATCTCTGGTACAATCCCTTTTACCCAGTTCATACAGGCTGTGAGTAACGAGTCAACAGACTCAGCACTTCTGTGACTCAAATTCAGCAACTTTGACTGGACCAAAGGTTAGGTGCTTTCTTTGGGGACATGTGTGTGGATGTGACAATTTAGCCAGTATCACTGGTTACTGTTTTAGAGTCAACATAGGTGTTCATTTTAGGCAAGCATTATAAGGTAAAAAATGAGGATAAAACATGGACTATAGCATGATTTTTTAGCTGGGGCAGGAAATCACATCAGGAGCCCACAGCACATTCCTTCTGGAAAATCTGTTAAGGAAGGAAGTTCCCTGAGGGATTTTTAATCCTCCTCCACAATACTTTGCTTTTAGAGGGTCATTCAAAAATAAAAATAAAAATCTGTACCAAATGCCTGACAGGACACTCATAACAGGCTTGGGGAAAATTTATAATGCTACAATATTATGCTCAAAGATACAGACTCCACCATCCTTGTCAAATAAGTAGAATCACATGAAGAAATAGCAGGTGTGCTCAGAGTTTCAGGCTTATTAGAAAGAGTTAGTAGACAGAGTTAGTAGGCCGGGGATAATTTAATTCAAAAGCTCTGAAACAGGACCGCCACCCTTCCACCTCTCCCAAAATTGAGAAGGAGCAGGAAAATAGTTTTTCTTTGCTTTTTCTTTTTTTTTTGAGTTGGAGTCTCACTCTGTCGCCCAGACTGGAGTGCAGTGGCCGCTCCCGGCTACCGCAGCCTCGACCTGCTGGGCTCCGGCGATCCTTCCGCCTCAGCCTTCCGAGTAGCTGGAACTACAGGTGCGCTACCACGCCCGGCTAATTTTTTTTTTGATTTATTGTAGAGATGAGGTCTCGCCAAGTTGCCCAGGCGGGTCTCGAACCAGCGGGCTCAGGCAATCCACTCACCTCAGCCTCCCAAAGTGCTGGGATTACAGGCTGAGCCACTGAGCCCGGTTTTTTTTCTTTCTTTCTTTCTTTTTTTTTTTTTGGGTTGGAGTCTCATTCTGTCGCCCAGACTGGAGTGCAGTGGCCGCTCCCGGCCACCGCAGCCTCGACCCGCTGGGCTCCGGCGATCCTTCTGCCTCAGCCTTCTGAGTAGCTGGAATTACAGGCGCGCGCTACCACGCCCGGCTGAATTTTTGATTTATTGTAGAGATGAGGTCTCGCCTGCCCAGGCGGATCTCGAACCCGTGGGCTCAGGCAATCCACTCACCTCAGCCTCCCAAAGGTGCGGGATGACAGGCTGAG
Organism: Carlito syrichta; assembly: GCF_000164805.1. Classification (NCBI taxonomy): domain Eukaryota; kingdom Metazoa; phylum Chordata; class Mammalia; order Primates; family Tarsiidae; genus Carlito; species Carlito syrichta. Next base: position 63,305 of record NW_007245998.1, read on the forward strand.
CCACCGAGCCCGGCTTCTTTTTTTTTTTTTAAAAGGAAAATTAATTTCTTGTTATCTTTCAGGAACTCAGGAATCCAAGAGGCTGTATCCACCTCCCAAAGTACCAGTTTTCTTGTTGATATTTAGGCCTATGCAATGAATGCCTTACTCATATCAAAGGAAAGAAAATAAAGTTAACAGCTTTGTGAAATTATGAGACAGAAAATTTTAAGACGTTGCTAAAAACTGACTTTTTTTGGTCAGAATCCTACTCTGTCATCCTGGCTGGAGTGCAATGGCACACTCCCAACCACTGTAGCCTTGACCTGCTGGACTCAGGTGATCCTTCTGTCTCAGCCTTCTAAGCAGCTGGAACCACAGGCACGCACCACCACACCTGGCTCATTTTTGATTTGTTATAGAGACGAGGTCTTGCCAAATTGCCCAGGCTGGTCTCAACCCCCTGGGCTCAGGCAATCCTCTTGCCTCTACCTCCCAAAGTGCTGGGATTACAGGTGTGAGCCACCGTGTCTGGCTAACACTGACATTCTTAACCCAAAGAATAGGTTGAGGTTCTGCAACTTGGTTTAGGTGGTGAATATATGGCGCTGATGAGGTGAAGGTCTTGGGTTTATTCCCACCAAGGGTCTTATTTTCCTTCGGGGTTTGGCCATTGGCTTTTCTCTATATTCTATCCAATTATTCTGCAAACATTTTCAAGTTCCTAATAGCTGCTGTACTGGTTTCCTAAGACTGAGGCAACCAATTACCACACCTGGGTGGTTTAAGACAACATAAGCTTATTCTCTCACAGTTTTGGAAGCCAGAGTGTGAAACCAAGGTGTCAGCCGGGCCATGTTCCCTCTGAAGTCTCTGAGGAAAAAAAACTATCCTATGTGCCTGTGCTAGTTTCTAGCAGTTGTCAACAATCCTTGGTGTTCCTCTCTCTGTCTCATCTTTTTTGAGAACACCAGTCAGTGGATTAGGGCCCGCTATAACAGTAAAAAATGAGGGAATTTCTTTTTCGAGTGCAGATAGATGGTACGGTGACACATGATAGAACAGTAGTGGTATCTGTTTATCCTATGTGCTTTAATTGGCTTATATAACTTTATGGAAAAATAAAAAGTGCCTAATAATTAACAATATTAAAAGTCTGCCCAGGCTCACGCCTATAATCCCAGCACTTTGGGAGGTGGAGGTGAGAGGATTGCCTGAGCTCAGGGGCTTGAGATCAGCTCTGGCAACTTGGAGAGACCTCATCTCTACAATAAATATAAAAACGAAATTAGCTGGGTGTGGTGGCGCTCACTTGTGGTTCCAGCTACTCTGGAGGCCGAGGTGGAAGGATTGCCTTAGCTCAGCAGGTGGAGGCTGCAGTAGCAGTGAGTGTGCCACTGTACTCCAGCTTGGGTGACAGAGTGAGACTTCAACTCAAAAATAAGCAAATAAATAAAAGAAAAAAAATTCTGCCCAAAATAAAGGGAATATTTTCTGTATTAAATCCTTTATAATTAACAAAAGCTTTCTAATATTTAATATCCAATACTTTGGCTTAATATGTAAGCATCTCATTGTTTTTGGAGGGAGGAGAAAGGAATTTATTAAGAAGACAGAAAAGCTCCCACAGTGAAAGGGGACCTGAAAGAGGGTTGCCCAGCATCTCATTTTAAAAATCATCATGCAGTGTGTGCCAGTAGGGGTCTATTGTTCTGTAGGCATGAAAATGAAAAAAATATCTGAAGAATAAATATGCTTGCTCTTGAATATAAGCAGTGCTTCCCTTTGAGGCTGGAGAGCAGAGGAAGATGTGGAGAAAGAAAGTCCTTATAAAGCTCAGCGACTGGGCATGCTCTGCTTACCAAGGAGACTTCAACCTAGTTCCTCCTCTTCTGTGGTGGCCACCCTGAGAATCACTCGTTGTCACTCATAGTGCCACAGTTATTCATGGAAATCTGTAAAACTCTTCACTGTGTTGGGAAGGATAAAAATGTTGAGGTCAAATCTTCATTGCAGTTCTTAGTCCTTCTAAGAGAACAGAATCCTGATCATTTTCACACTTGGAATTGGCTTGGATTCCTAGTAGGACAAAGCCCTGCACTTAACTGATAAGGATATATTTTCCTTACAATTACATAATAACAGTATGAATTAATGAATAATAACAAAATATTTTTTTCTCCCAATCAGGGTTTTTCTAAACAAAGCCTCCTTTCTACACTGAATATTCATACCACCAATGGTTGATCAAAGTTGTCTTTAGGCAGAATAGTGCACAGAGAAGCCACAGGCTTGTGCTCTCCCCCTTTCCTTCCGGTTGTACCCTGGGAAGCACTTCTCACTTCTCCCCCTCTTCTGATAGGTTATTTATAGCTTAAGATAAGCAAACTAATACAGTGCTCCTTTCATTCTATATTTTCTTTCATTCAAGTGGTAGAATTCAAATACACAAATAAAATTGTTAGTTTTTTTTTTTTTAAAGGCACAGTGCCTCCTGGAGGCAAAAACCACCCTGACAGCGGCCAGCATCTGATTTTTTTTTATCTTTCACAGCACCCCGCATAACACCTTTAAAAAACTGACACTGGTGGACTTGTATTGAGTAAATGATTGAATACAAGTTCCTGAGAGGCTGGTGATCCTAAGGATGGAGGTTCCCAAACTTGTGATGGATTTCAAGTGAATGAGTTCTACTAATATTCATTATTTGCATTCATTTCTTCTTTCATTCACTCAAAAGCTATTGATAAAGCATGTGCGAGACATTTTACTGGGGAACCAAAGTGAGCCAAAATGGGTACACTCCTGTTCTTAAGAAGCTTACATTCAAGTGGGGAGATCCACAGGTAAGTGTGTGATTATCAGGCAGAGTGAGTGGTCTGAAAAAAATTTGCACATTTGTGTGCAAGTTTTTGACAAAGGAATATAAATTAGATCTGGTGAATGGAAAGACTCTCCTAGGAAAGTGGTACAGTGTGTAACAAGGTGAAGAGGTGAGCGGTCAGTATTACAGGCAAAGGGAACGAGGTTCATGTAATAATTTTGGATATTTACAAGGTAGGGGCATTGTTCTGTGTACTGGGGATATAGAAGTAAATCAGATAAATAAGTTTCCTGTTCTTGTGGTTGTGTGTGTTTGTGAGGGAGGTCAGATGATACATGAAATAATGACCTATTGCAGTAAGTGCTATGAAGAAAACAAAACGGGTGTGTGATAGAGAGTAAATGGGTGAGTGGTTTGGCCCCAACACTGGATAGATTGGATTTCTACTCTGCACACCGGAAATTCTGTTGAATACATTTTGGTTCCTTCACTACAGACTTAATCCTTTCTTAATTTTTTTTTTGAGTCAGAGTCTTACTTTGTTGCCCAGGCTGGAGTGCAGTAGCATGAGCATGGCAGCCTTGAACTCTTGAACTCAGGCCATCCTTCTACCTCAGCCTCTCTCCATGTTGCTCAGGCTGGACTTGAACTCCTGGGCTCAAAGCAATCCTCTCGCCTTGGACTCCCAAAGTGTTGGAATTACAGGTGTGAGCCACCGCACCCAGCCACAGATAATACTTCCAAAAGATAACTTGATTGTTGTGAATGAAGAGTCAGTTGGCCAGAGTGAAACAAGGTAGACAAACAGAAGGACCCATAATGGAGGTTTGGAACAAAAATGTTGATGGTGGAGATGGTGAAAAGTGGGTGGATACAGATTTTATTCTGGAGATGCAGCCAGCAGGTTGCCTTGCTGAATTAAGCGGATGCAAGGGAGTAACAGAAGGAGTTGACTTAAAGATGTTTTCTGGGTCTTTGGCTGGAGCGAGCAGAGGGTGATGTGGTCCTTAACTGGAAGTAGAAGGCTGGTGGGAGGATCAAGCCATGATGAACAAAGGTATGGCAAGTTGAAGAACTACAGGAAGAAATATGACCGGGGACTGGGTACCAAGGCAGGGATATGGCTGGGTCATTGGGGCTCGTCTTTATTCCCATGGGAAGTAAATTCAGTGTCTCTCTCCCTTTCCTCTGATGACTCAATTAGATGTTATTAAGGTTGTGTTTCTGCGGGATTTCTCCTGAAGTTAAAAGTCTTTTTTTTTTTTTGAGTTGGAGTCTCACTCTGTCACCCAGACTGGAGTGCAGTGGCACACTCATGGCCACCGCAGTCTTGACTTGCTGAGCTCAGGTGATCCTTCCGCCTCAGCCTTACAAGTAGCTGGAACTACAGGCACGCCCTACCCCGCCCGGCTAATTTTTTGATCTATGGTAGAGATGAGGTCTCGCCAAGTTGCCTAGGTGGGTCTCGAACCCGCGGGCTCAGGCAATCCACTCACCTCAGCCTCCCAAAGCGCGGGATTAAAAGTCTTAAGTATATGAAAAAATGATTGTATAGTCCTTCTATTTAAAAAGAATTTACTTCTGTTATCTTATTACACTTTTGTTTTGAGTCAGAGTCTCACTCTGTCGCTCAGGCTAGAGTGCAGTGGCATGCTCACGGCCACTGCAGCCTGGATCTGCTGGGCTCAGGCAATACTTCCACCTCAGCCTTCTAAGTACCTGGAACTACGAGGCACGTGCCACCATGCCTGGCTAATTTTTTTATTTATTGTGGAGATGAGGTCTTGTCAATGCTGGTAATATAGGCGTGAGCCACCACACCCAGTCCTTTTATTACACTTTTAACAAAACTAAAAAAAAAAAATAAAAATTCAGAAAAGGATTATTATTCACTGATAATTGAGATGATTGAGTCCAAAGTAGTTAAATAACATATCAAACTCATAAGAAGATGGAAGTATAATACTGGATGCCATGTTTCCTTCTTGCTTGTTAGTTAATGGCTATTAGAAGGAGTGAATGAAGAAAAAGGCCTACTTTGCCTCAGATGGAGAGACTAAACGGACACCTGGCAGACATCTTTGTGAGTAGGAGTGCTCTTATACACAAAACTGTATTTGTTGTCCATTGTTCTGAAGAGCACAATTAGAATCCAACTGTGCATGTTAACAAAATGAGATTTCGGATTAGAAAGAGGCTGATGGACGAATGGAAGCAGATACTGAAGCAATCTTATGGTGGCTCAGGTAAGATGTCATAAGGCTTTATACCGTGGCGAAGGGAAGACAAAAGCAAGAAAGAGGGTGCGGAGAGAAAGAACATGAATGAGGAAGAATTTAGAGGGCTATGTAAGAGATTGGGTGTATGTGATTGTGAGTGGCGAGAATCTGAGTTTCTAGCTTGGTTCACTGGATAAGTGGTGACAGCATTCATCAATGTAGAAAATGTACCAAATATATACTTACCTCATCCCAATTGTAAAAATAAATATATTGTACCACAGCAGTCATTTTCCAAGGATTTGTGTCCTTTCTTAAAAATCTTATTTGTCATTGACTTTACATTTTTTTTTTTTTTTTTTTTGAGTTGGAGTCTCACTCTGTCGCCTAGACTGGAGTGCAGTGGCCACTCCCGGCCACCGCAGCCTCGACCCGCTGGGCGCTGGTGATCCTTCTGCCTCAGCCTTTCAAGTAGCTGGAACTACAGGCGCGCGCTACCACGCCTGGCTAATTTTTTGATTTATTGTAGAGATGAGGTCTCGCCAATTTGCCCAGGCGGGTCTCGAACCCACGGGCTCAGGCAATCCACTCACCTCAGCCTCCCAAGGGCGGGATTACAGGCTGAGCCAACGAGCCTGGCTGACTTTACCTATTTTTGAAGCAATATTTGAGATGATGTATCTCTTGAAAACAAAATTTAAAAAAAAAAATCACCCAAGATTCTAGAGTGATAGCATACATTCTTTTTTAACCTTCTTTTGCTTGATTCGACTTAGTCTTCTATTACTTTAAACTGAGAACTTTAGTAAATCATTACTGGGACTGTTTTTATTATTATATTTCACATTTAATTTTTTATAGCATGTGGCACTTGACAGGTACAAATTAGTACTGATGTTATGCACCTTATAAATGGAATCCAAGTTCTTTTCATTTGATTACTGATCTACATACCACTCAATAGATTGCTAATTATAGCAGTGGGCGGTCTCCATTACGTGTCAGTAACAAAACTAGTGCCCCTTGTGGAACACTTTAATGTAATTGACATCTGTTTTCAAATCTGGTAGAATAAACTTTCTTTACTCTCCTATTTATGTTTGTGTTGAAAATTATCAGGGTGATATTGAAAACAAGCCATATGTTCAATGACAATAAATGCTTCAAATGGTCTCTTTGGACACATACTTCATTTGGAGTACAGCAAATGATTAACGCAGATTATCTTACAATTTCCACATGGATAAAAAGATTTAAGACACACTTTTTTTTTCACCTCAAATGCATGGTTGACTGACACGCACTTCTGGTGTTTATTAATACATAAAGCAAAAGAGCAGAACATATGTTTGCCGACATGGCACTCACAATGGGGCTAGGCAGTAGGTTAAGAGCTGGCTAAGATTTATCTTTTCTGCGTTCTTACTGCATGATTATTCTTGTATATATTTTGGTTCGTGTAGAAGGAAGAAAAGATTATTCCTAGAAAGTCCTCTTTTTCTCAAACATCTAGACTTCAAGAAAGTATAAAATAAAAAATATCTGGAGCCGGGCTGGGTGGCTCAGCCTGTAATCCCACGCCTTTGGGAGGCTGAGGTGAGTGGATTGCCTGAGCCCGTGGGTTCGAGACCCGCCTGGGCAGCGAGACCTCATCTCTACAATAAATAAAAAAATCAGCTGGGCATGGTAGTGCATGCCTGCAATTCCGGCTACTCGGAAGGCTGAGGTGGAAGGATCGCCGGAGCCCAGCAGGTCGAGGTTGTGGTGGCCAGGAGCGGCCACTGCACTCCAGTCTGGGCGACAGAGTGAGACTCCAACTCAAAAAAAAACAAAAAAAAAAACAAAAAAAAAATCTGGTAGCTGATGTCTGTAATCCCCACACCCTTGGAGGCTGAGGTGGGAGGATTACTTGAGCCTAGGAGTTTGGGACCAGCCTGGACAACATAGCAAAATCTCATCTCTACCAAACAATCAAAAAATTAGGGCATGGTGGCATGTGCCTGTAGTCCCAGCTACTTGGGAGGCTGAGGTGAAAGCATCTCCTGAGCCCAGGAGGTTTCATGTTAAGTGTTTTCATGGACCAGACGCTGTGGCTCAACCCTGTCAACTTAGCACTTTGGGAGGCCGAGGTGAGAGGACTGCTTAAGCCCAGGGATTTGAGACCAGCCTGGGCAACTTGGCAAGACCACAACTCTACAATAAATAAAAAAATTAGCCAGTCATTGTTAAAGATATAAAAAATTATATGGAAAAGCAAAGAAACTAGATTATCCAAAACAAGTTTGAAAAAGAAGAATTAAGTGGGAAGAATCAGTCTACCTGACTTTAAGACTTATTATATAGCTACAGTAGTCAAGGCTGTATAGTATTATTGGTAGAGGGATGAACACAGAGATTTAAAAAAGAGAAGAGAATATACAGAGGGAATATAAGCACATCACATAACTAGACTTTGGAGAAATGCAGATTAAAACCACTCTGAGATATCACTACACATCTATAAGAATGGCTAAAATAAAAAATACCAACATCACCAAATGCCAGATGAGGGAAATCCTTCTTACTCCTACATCACTGGTGGAAATATAAAATGGAATAAATACTCTGGAAACATTTTGGCAGTTTCATACAAAAAACCTTTTCTTTTTCTTTTTGACTTGAAGTCTCACTCTGTTATCCAGGCCGGAGTGCAGTGGCATGCTCACGGTCACCACAGCCTTGACCTGCTGGGCTCTGGCTATCCTTGCGCCTCAGCCTTCCAAGTAACCGGAACTACAGGCGTGTGCTACCTGGCCTGGCTAATTTTTTTTTTTTTAAATTTATTGTAGAGACGAGATCTCGCCAAGTTGCCTGGGCTGGTCTCAAACCCATAGGCTCAGGCAATCCACTTGCTTTGGCCTCCCAAAGTGCCGGGATTACAGGCTGAGCCACCGAGCCTGACCTGGTATTGTATTTTTAATTTTGATGTCCATGTGTTAGTTCCTGGTATATAGAAATATCACTGATTTTTGTATATTTATGCTGTATCCTGAAGACTTACAGAACTCAATTATTCAGTCTAGGAGTTTTATAGTTGATTCTTTGAGATTTTCTACATTGACCATCGTATTATCTGCAATAGGTAGAAAGATGATAATATATATATACAATATATATGTAGTATATATATGTAAAATATGACTCCCCACTAGGCCTTCACTGACATCTCTTTAGCAGGGAGAGTTGGGAGTGCCTCATTACTGCTCCCTACTTGGCCTCCGCTGATACCCTGGGCAGCTGGTTTTACTTCCTTTCTTGTGGTCTGTTTGCCTTGCCATACTGCAGTGGCTAAAACTCCCAGCGCTATGTTAAATAAGAGTAGTGAGTGCAGACATCCTTGTCTTGTTTTCAATCTTAGGGATAAGGCATTGTGTCTTTATAATTTTTTTTTTTTTTTTTTTTGAGTCGGAGTCTCACTCTGTCGCCCAGACTGGAGTGCAGTGGCCGCTCCCGGCCACCGCAGCCTCGGCCTGCTGGGCTCCGGCGATCCTTCCGCCTCGGCCTTCCGAGTAGTCGGAATTACAGGTATGCGCCACCACGCCCGGCTGATTTTTTGATTTA
>NW_007245998.1:72103-81349 GCF_000164805.1 Carlito syrichta
GCTGGATGGAGTATAGCGGTACAGTCATGACACACTGCAGCCTCAGCCTCCTGGGTTTAAGCCAACTTCCGGCCTCAGCCTCCCAGGTATCTGGGGCTACAGACATGTGCCACCACACTCAGCTAACTTTTTATTTTTATTTTTGTAGAGATGGAGTCTTACTATGTTGGCTAGGCTGGTCTTGAACTCCTGGTCTCAAGCAATCTTCCCATATTGGCCTCCCAGTGTGCTGAAATTAAAGGTGTGAACCACCATGGCCAGCCCTGAACTTTACTATTAAATATAACATTGACTGTTTTTTTCTTTTTGAGATGTTCTTTGTCAAGCTGAAGAAGTTCTACTCTTATCTTACTTTTCTGAGAATTTTTATCATGAAAGAGTATAGAATTGTGTCAAATACTTTTTCTTGTGTCAAATACTTTTTCTTCATTAATATGACCATGTGATTTTTCTTCTTTAGCCTGTTAATATGATGGATTATGTTAATTTTTGCTATTAAATCACGCTTGCATCCCTGACATAAATCTTAGTTGGTCGTGATATGTAATTCTTTTTATATATAGCTGAATTCTATTTGCTGATATTTTATTAAGAAATTTTACTTCAAGGGTGCCTAAACGAAGCATATTTGTATACCTAACCCTAAACTGTACCCCACAATATCAAAATAAAAAAATATTGATATTAAAAAAAAAAAAAAGAAATTTTACTTCTACATTGTACTAGCTTTATCCGATTTTGTTATCAGGTTAATGCTAGCTTTAGAAAATGGTATGAGAAGTGAGAAAGGATTGTATAGAATTGGTGTTAATTCTTCTTTAAATGTTTGATAGCTGTAATAACGATAAGAAAAGGATTGATAGTGGTGGGAAACTATGGGGGGGCAGGGAGGGGCAGGGAGGTGGGATTAACGGTAGTCAATATCTGTCTGGGGAAAGGGGGCACACCTCATCAATAAGGGTACCTGTACAACGAATATTTGTATACCTAACCCTTAACTGTACCCCAAAATTTTAAAATAAAAAAATTTATTTAAAAAACTGTTTGGTAGAATGTTCCAGTGAAATCCTCTGGGCCTGGAGGTTCCTATTGTGAAAGTTTTAAAATTACAAATTAAATTTCTCTAATAGTTTCAAATGATCAGTCTCCTATTGAACAAGTTGTAGGTTATGTTTTTAGAGAAATTGCTCCATTTCACCTGAGCTGTCAAATTTATGTATGTATCCTATGTATTAAGCTCATCAACTTAGTCTTTTATTTTTGTTATCATATATTTTTTCTTTTTTTTTTTGAGTTGAGTCTCACTCTGTTGCCCAGGCTTGAGTGCAGTGGCACATTCCCAGCCACTGTATCCTTGACCTGCTGGGCAGAAGGTGATCCTTCTGCTCCAGCCCTCCAAGTAACCAGAACTACAGTTGTGCGTTATCACGCCCAGTTAATCTTTTGATTTATTGTAGAGACGAGGTCTCACCATGTTTCCCAGGCTGGTCTCGAACCCACAGGCTCAGGCAATCCTCTCACCTCGGCCTCCCAAAGTGCTGGGATTATCGACTTGATCCACTGTGCCTGGCCTATTTTATTTTTCAATTGTAAAATTTCTATATCTTGTATTTCTTTGCTGACATTTTCTATTATTTCATTTGTTTCAATAGCGTCAGATAATTCTAACATGTCTGTCATCTTGGTGTTGGCAACTATTGATTATCTTCTTTCGTTCAGTCTTAGGCTTTTTGGTTCTTGGTATGATGAGTGCTTTTGATTAAAACTGAACATTTTGGGCATTCTGTTATGATATTCTGGGGCTTACTTAGGCTTTCTGTTTTATCGGGTTTCTCTGATACCACTCAGGCAGGGGAAGAAGGACACTGCCTCATTACTGCTGGGCTGAAGTAGAAGTCCAGCTTCCCTGGTTGGCCTCTGGGGCAATAGAGGCAACAGAAGTTGGGTGGGAGAGATAAGGTAAGGGGTGGAAGTTCTGGCTCCCCACTAGGCCTTCACTGACACCTCTTTAGCTGGGAGGGTAGGAGTGCCTCGTTACTGCTCCCTTCTTGGCCTCTAGGACACCATGAGGGTGCATGAGGGAGGGGAGAGGCATTTGGTCCTGTTATTGCTGGGCAATGATAAGAGTCCTGACTAACACCACCCCAGGGGAAGGAGATGGGGGAGAGATGCTTTGATACTGCTGGGCGGAGGTGGAAGACCAGGCTTCCCACATGGTCTCCACTGACTTTGTGAGCTCCACTGAAAGTCCCAGCTCTCTACTTGGTCTTCTCTGACACCACTCTTGAGGTTGTGTTGAGGGTTTCATCATAGCCTGGTGAATGTGGACTCACGGCTCCTCCCTCAGCTTTGGCTGGTGTGGGTAGGGATGGGACCCCAATTTTTCCTGTGGTGTTTGACTGGAGTAGAGCCATTTTTGCTGAATGTTTTTTGTCTTACTGGGCCGACCCTCTCCTGTTTCTTTGGTTAGAGGTGGTCAACATCTTGGCATTATTAGGAGCTTTTCTTTTCTTGGGCCTTTTTTTTTTTTTAGTTTGCCTTGGCCTTTTTAAGAAGGTGGTTTCCTTGGCAAGTCTCTGACATACGTGGGGAGACCGCCAAAAACCATTATTTATAAAAAAATTGTGTATTTTACGTGTTTAAACTTCAGTTGCCTTCAAAGTACCCTTCATTTGATGTAATACACCTATTGAATGCTTTTTCTATTGCTCAAAACAGGTTTTGATAACTTTTAGTGCTTCTGTCATTTTTTTTGGTTTTGTTTCACCTCTTCCACATCGGCAAAGTATTTCCTTTTGACTTTGTTCATCTGAGGAAACAAAAATAGTTGATCTGGGCTAGATTGGTGAATAGGGAGGGTAGGGCCTGGGAGGTCATGCTGTTTTTGGTCAAAAACTGCTACCATTCAGTGCAGCCTGGGCAGTTACACTCATAAATCACCTGTTGTGAAATGGGCCTATGTGTTGAATCTCCAGAAAAAAAAAATTCACTGAAGCTGAATGCAGCTTCTCACAACAATGCTAGCTGGTATACTGATGCCAATGGGTTCAATGGGTTACCTCGCAGGGGAAGCCTGTACTATAAGAGGTCCGTCCTCTAAAAAAATATTACTTTTTTGGGGGGGTCTCCCCTCCTATGAGGCAAAAGGTCAACCCAGGAAACTCACCACTAGGTTGTTATTTGGGCCCTGAGTTCCCTTGCTGGTTTGCCTGACTCTTCTCTTCACCGTTTGGTCTTCGGCTTGTTGTATGTATAATGTCTATTTTATCTTTCTAGAAGTGACAGTCTTTTAAAATGAAAATTTTAGTCCAAATATTCACTTAATTTTTTTTACCCCTTCTTCTAGATGTCTGGGTTGTAGTTTCAAAATTGTAATTTAGCTTTTGATCCCTCCCTAGTACTCTTTTTTGTTTTTTTGAGTTGGAGTCTCACGGTGTCGCCTAGTCTGGAGTGTAGTGGCACAATCGTGGCTCACTATACCCTTGATCTCCTGAGCGCTCAGGTGACCCTTCTGCCTCCCAGGTTATTGGGACTACAGGCGTGTGCCACCACACCTGGATAATTTTTTGATTTTTTTGTAGAGACGAGGTCTTGTTGTGTTGTTTAGGCTGATCCCAAACTCCTGGGATCAAGAGATCCTCCACCTCAGTCTCCCAAAGTGCTGGGATTACAGGCATGAGCCACCATGCCTGGCCTTCACTCTTTTTTTTTCAAGAATAAGTACATTTGATGTTAAGCAAGGGCAGTCGTTGAAGTACTGCTTGCGATATTTTTATTGTGACATTTTAGCTTGGCTCTGAATTCTTCATTACAATACTTATTAATTATTAGTTAATTCTGTTAAGGAGGATAACATTATATGTAATAACATAGATTTTTGCTTGCTAGGTAATGCTTAAGACCATTTCGCATCTAAACATTATTGAAGTTGCTCACAAGGGACAGATAATTTAATATTGACACAACCTTAAATAAATTGAAAAGGCATAAATCAGAGTAATGAGATTCATAAAGCAGTTAATATTAATGGAGAAACCTTTTGGGAAGCATGGTATAAAATCAAAGAAACTAGAAACCCTAGATGTAAATGATAAGACTAGTCAATGATTTAAAAATTGGTTATTTTGTTTCAGTCTCTTTACAAATCAGGTTATTCCACGTTCTTAGAAGTACTGCATGTCTTTACAACTTTTAGTAGAAAATAAATACTGAGATTCTTAGAAAATATATCAAAATCAGTAAAGAACACAATATACTTATTTTGATTTTCCTTACAATAAATCAGAATAGAATTCAACATTATTTCTGAGATTAAAAATGAACTCTTCCCTGAACCACATCATAAATATTTATTAATTTAAAATATATGTATATTTTGCATACACACATATGAATGTGTGGGCATGTATGTAAACACACACATGCACATATATACAGTTATAATTAAGGATTCTTAGAAATGTATTTATCTGTCCCCAATTTTAAGTATACTTTGAAAGGGCATATGTAGAATATGTTAAGTTTGGAGACTTTGAATGTTAAAAACAAGTAAATATCAAAGCCGGAGAGACACAAACTATGTACAAGAAAAAATGACTTAATAGTAAACGTGGATGAAATATGCTAAGGCAGACTGTAGACTGTAAGATCTGAGGCTGTGTTGGGGGTGGTTCGGGTATAAAATTGGGTTTTCTTGGCTGAGTGAAAATAGAATAGAAAACGCAGTTGTCATTTTCGTTAAGTTCTTATTTTCGTTAAGTTCTTCGTTTCTAAGTGTTTGTAGAAAAACATTGAATTCAATAAAGTCAAAGGCTATTTTGAAAAGCGTTGAAGTGTTTTGAAGAAAATAGTTAATTTAGGCCACGCAAATTGCATATGTAACACAGCCTGTGGATGAGTCATCTAAATTTAATTTTCCACATTTCTTTTAAAGGTTCTTCTTATCCAATATATACAAACATAAGAACTATTGCAAAATAAAAACAGATGAATGGAGTCGTATGGTTCTAGTTAATTTTTGTCCACATGGTCTTCTGTAGGCTCAGCTATCTTGAAGAAATTATCTTGGAAAAGTTCTGTGAAAGGATAGAGGAAGAACAAGCAGAAACCTGGGGCCTTGTCTTGCACAGAATTGGGGAATGATGTGCTCAAACAGCTCAATTATTGGGCCTCTCTTTCCTCCTAGAAAAAGGAAGGTGGATGGATTCACTTTAAAGGCTGTTTGTTTAGGTTTTGTTTGGTTTTATCTTGGTGGTAGAGTTGGTCTTGTGTAGTAGCTTTTAAAAAATGCAGTTGCTTATGACATGTTGGCTGTTTCTAGATCTGATTGAGGTATTTACTCTGGAATATGCTGGATCTTCTGTGTGTTGCATTGGTCAGCCCTGACGGAGGTTGTCAATGTGTTGTGGGAGATATGGGCCCTAATCGATTCATGAAAACTAAAGGAGACATGCTTCCTAAAGCAAATGGAAACTTGGGTAGCTGTGGAAAATTAACCCGGTGTATGGAGATTTTGGCTTTCAACTGAGAGAAATACTGCTCTCTCTCTTTCTTGTGTATTTGTGTTGGGTGTGATTATAATAAGGACTGTAAGAAGAAGGCTGGGAATGGGTCACCGTTGTGGCTCATGCCTGTAATCCCAGCACTTTAGAAGTTGGAGGCTGAGGCAGGAGGATTGCTTGAGCCTAGGAGTTCAAGGCCAGCCTGGGCAACACAGCAAGACCCGTCTCTACAAAAAAAAAAAATAAAAATATTAACATGTGTCTGTAGTCCCACCTACTCAGGAGGCTGAAGCAGAAGGATCACCTGAGTCTAGGAGGTGGAGGCTGTGGTGAGCTGTGATTGTGCCATTGCACTTCAGTCTGAGGACAGAGTGAAACCCCGACTTAAAAAAAAAAAGAAGGTTGGAAATGGGGGAGGTGGTTCAGACTTGAGTAATTTAAGCAATATTTAATCTATAAAATGTTATTTTAATAGATTATCTAATGCTCCATCTGTTTACTTCTGTCTCTTTTTTAGGAATGTGTCTCTTACGAGTCACCAGAACTCATAGACAGATGGGGGGATAAGCAGTATAAGTGAACCAAGGACACACACCTGATTTAGTGGGGAGAAAGCTTTTTTTGCTTGTCAGAAAAGAAACTAAGATAGGTACATTATGACACCAGTAAGTAGCTAGAAAAAATATCTGTAAAGAACTGAGGACCCACTCTCAGAATATATATGTGAAATTGAAACACGTATATTTCTTTGCCTGGGTTATTTATTTATTTATTTTTCTGCCACTTCCTTTTGCTACCTGTCCTCTCCCCTTCAGTCAATGGCACTTAATGCCTCAGTGTAGAGAGGTTATTGTAGAACACAAGAGTTCTTGACACTTGAGATTAAAAATCTGAAATGCATAAGAATACCAAAACTTGGAAGGGCAAGATAATTCAGAGCCAGTTTTTCTCATCCCTCAATACCAGATACAGTTTCCTTGGATTTTAGAGAGAAGGGTTATCCACAGAGGAAGTTGACACCTGGGGTAGTGCCTTGAAAACAAGTCCTTTCTTCCTGTCCCCAGCTAAAAGGAGACTTAAGTCATATTGTCTAATTTGTTGGCATAAAGTTGTGTATAATATTCTGTTATAATTTTAAAAATTATGTAAAATCACCAGTGATGCCCAAGAAGAGATTGTTTTTAACTTTGTAATTCAACAAAAATAGTTGATTTCATGGCCATTGGCTTCTTTGTTTTGGCTATATGAATGTGACCATTGAAATATGTTTATAAGCTTATAAATAAATAACCGACTCTTAAAAATTGAGGATGGGAGAGGTGGTTCACGCTTGTAATCCCAGGACTTTGGGAGACTGACACAGGAAGATTTCTTGAGCCCAGGAGTTTGAGACTAGGCTAGACAACATTGTGAGATCTCCTCTCTACAAAAAAACCTTCAGAAAATTAGCTGGGCTTGGTGGCACACAGCTATAGTTCCAGCTGCTCTGGAGTTTTAGGTGGGAAGATCGCCTGAGTTCAGGAGGTCAAGGCTTTGGTGAGTTGTGATCGTGCCACTGCACTCCAACCTGGGCTACAGAGTGAGACCCTGACTCAAACAAAAAAATTAGTGTCTATAATCGTGTTACACATGTTGCAACATTTAATGGATCATTAGTGAGACCTTTTCTCATCTTCTATGTGGTGAAGGCCCCTTTGCTTCTGTATGTCACACTCCTTGCTCCCTCCCATTACTCCTTTAAGGCTACTTTTCTGATTCCGCAGTAATTCCCCAAGGCAGGCACACATCACTCTTCTCCATTTCTTCATGTCATCCCATGTATCCTTCTTTCGGTCTAAATGAATCATTTTTGTTCATGTACAACATGGTAGGGAATCTCTAAATAGTGAACTGACTGGGCATGGTGGATCACGCCTATAATCTCAGTACTTTGGGAGGCCAAGGTGAGAGGATTGCCTGAGTCCATGGTTCTAGACCAGCCTGGGCAACTTGGCGAGAACTCATCTCTACAACTAAAAAAAAAAAAAACTGGGCATGGTGGCACATGTCTGTGGTTCTAGCTACATGGAAGGCTGAGGTGGAAGGATCACCTGAGCCCAGCAGGTCAAGGCTGCAGTAGACGTGAGTTGCCACTGCACTTCCACCTAGGTGACAGAGTGAGACTCCTATTCAAAAAAAAGAGAAAAAAAAAAATAGTGAACTGAATGAAGCTCTGCCTTGAAGAATGCAGAATGAAACATGAACACAGATGGTTGTCACGCCAATTAGAAGACAATGAGTAACAGAGAGGTAGAGGCAAAGACATAAGAATTGTGAAAAGGAGATATTTCCTCCAGTCAAGGGCTAGAGAGGCCACTTGGTGGAAAAGTGCCGTCTGAGCTAGGTTGTTGAAGGGTGAGCTCAACATGGTTGGGAACTATTTTTTCAGGTGAAGAAAGAAGCAAAAACAAAGATATAAAGCGGCATAGTGAGCTATTGAACAAAATAGACAAAAATTCATGCTGGTGAGAATTGTTTGTGTTTTGCATATATTGGAATAGGAGCACTGACAGGTTTTACCATTGTATTTCCTGTGAGGGGGGAGGGGATAAGGGGAAGGGGGGAGAGGGAGAGAGAGAGAGAGAGAGAGAGAGAGAGAGAAAGAGAGAGCGCGAGAGCGCACAAAAATAAAGAAAGAGAAAGAGATGGGAAGTCTGCAAGGGGAGTGGGTTTTAGGGGTGGAGAGCCAGATCCCATTCTGGAAATGTTGAGTTTGAGATGTCAGATAACCAGGTGGAGGTGAAGAGGGAGTTGGCCATCTGAATGTGAAGTTCAGGGAGATCTGGACTGGAGATATGAGTTTTTAAGTCTTTGGCATTAAGATGATATTTTATGGCCACTGAGCTGGACACATGTAAAACAGGAGTTAGAGCAGATAAAGAAAAGAGGACAAACAATGGTAAGGATTTTGTCTGCTAGATGTGAGAATGTTGCTGCCTTAGAACCCAGGAGGGAAAGTGGTGAGGGGTTTTAATTTTTTTTGTTTATTATTATTTATTTATTAATATTATTTTGTAGAGATGAGGTCTCACTATGTTGCCTAGGCTGGTCTCAAACTCCCGGGCTCAAGCCATTTCCCTGCTTCGGCTTCCTAAAGTACTGGGATTACAGGTGTGAGCCACTGTACCCAACCTCGACTTGTTTTAAATGACAGCCAATTAAATCAGCTAAACTCTTTAAAAAGCACTTTGGGAGGCTGCAGTGAGAGGATTGCCTGAGCTCACGGGTTCGAGACTAGCCTGGGCAAATTGGCAAGACCTCATCTCTACCCTAAATCAAAAAATTAGCCAGTTGTGGTGGCGCATGACTGTAGTTCCAGCTTCATGGAAGGCTGAGGTGGAAGGATCGCCTGAGCCCAGCAGGTCGAGTCTGTGGCGGCCGTGAGAATGCCACTGCACTATAGCCTGGGTGACAGAGTGAGACTCCAACTACAAAAACAAACAAATAAAACAACCCAAAAAAGCAGAGAGTGATGTAGCATCCTGGTCCTTAGTGACACCCTCAGAGCCTGCTTCATTCTGCTTCCTGCTGTCCTCTGCATGTGTGTTACCTTATCTAGCCTGCTTTTCCCTACGTTGCCACTAAGTATATCACTGCCCTATTCATTATTCAGATCTCTTTCATGAAGTTTTCTTGGTCCCTTAAAACTGGTAGTAATGTGTACTATCTTTCCTTTCTTTTTTTTTTTTTTTTTTTTAACTGGGGT
>NW_007245998.1:81492-86336 GCF_000164805.1 Carlito syrichta
CTTCCGAGTAGCTGGAACTACAGGCACGCGCTACCATGCCCGGCTGATTTTTGATTTATTGTAGAGATGAGGGCTCACCAAGTTGCCCGGGTGGGTCTCGAACCCACGGGCTCAGGCAGTCCACTCACCTCAGCCTCCCAAAGCGCGGAATTACAGGCTGAGCCACTGAGCCCGGCTACTATCTTTCCTTTCAATTCCTAAAACATTTTTGTTACAGTCTTGAATTGAAGGAGATAGGACAAAAATTAGAAAGCCATTTCACAATCCAGGCAAACAACATGATAGTTTGGATCAGAAGTTGGTGGGAGAGATGGCAGGAGGAGATAGATTTGTGATGCATTTTGGAGACACAGTTTACCTGGTTTGCTAATGGATTGCACATGAAGGGCAAGGAAAAATAAGAAATCAGGAATAAATCCCAGGTTTCTGATCTTAAAGGCCAGGTAGCAAAAGTGCTATTTTCTTAAGGAAGGTTGATGAGGACAGGTTTGGATTGAACTATGTTAAGCTTAAGACGCCTGTGAGATAACTATATTAGTGTGGAAGGCTAATAGGCCTCTAACTAGCAAGTAGGACCCCCAAATACATATTAATTTCAATAATAATTTTTTTTTTTTTAGTTAAAGTCTCACTGTCAGCTGGGTTGGAGTGCAGTGGCATGATTATGGCTCATTGCAGCTTTGACCTCCTGGGCTCAGGTGATCCTTCTGCCTCAGTCTCCTGAATAGCTGGGACTGCAGGTATGTTGCCACAAAGCTTGGCTAATTTTTTGAGTCTTTTTTTTTTTTTTTTTTTCCTAGAGATGAGGTCTTGCTATGTTGCCCAGGCTGGTCTCAAATTCCTGGGCTAAAGTAATTCTCCTTTCTTGGCTTCCCAAATTGCTGGGATTATGGATGTGAGCCACCATGCCTGGCTAAGAATAATTTTTAATTCCTGTAACATGGGTAGCTAGATTAACGAGGCAGCTCTCTTCTGTGTAGTTGTTCAGAGATCAGGCTGACAGAAACTCTGCCATATTCCCCATATGGTTTTAACTGTCATGCTGGGATCATCTCCCTTCCACTAGGAGGAGAAGGAAAAATATTTCTTTCTTTCTTTCTTTCTTTCTTTCTTTCTTTCTTTCTTTCTTTCTTTCTTTCTTTCTTTCTTTCTTTCTTTCTTTCTTTCTTTCTTTCTTTCTTTCTTTCGTCAGAGTCTCACTTTGTTACCCAGGCTGGAGTGCAGTGGCACGCTGCTCATGGCCACTGTGGCCTCAACCTGCTGGGCTCAGGTGATCCTTCCACCTCAGCCTTCCAAGTAGCTAGAACCACAGGCATGCACCATTATGCCTGGCTAATTTTTTGATTTATTGTGGAGATGAGGTCTTACCATGTTGCCCAGGCTGGTCTTGAACCCGCGGGCTCAGGTAATCCTCTCACCTCTGCCCCCAGAGTGCTGGGATGACAAGCATGAGCCACTGTGCCCGGCTGATCACTACTGTTTTCATTCCATCAAATGAAACACAGCCACATGGCCACATCTGACTGGGAAATAGGGTCTAGTTTTTATTATTATTACTTAGACTCCAGGGGTGCATGTGCAGGGGTTTGTTACATGGGCATATTGCATGATGGTGAGGTTTGGGCTTCTACTGAGCCTGTCACTCAGGCGGTGGACATGGTACCCAGTGGACAGTTTTTCAACCCTTATCTCCATCTCTCCCTCCCCCTTTTAGGAATGCCCCAGTATCTGTTGTTCAAATATATAGTCTAGTTTTATGCCCAGATGTGAAAAGGAGAATATGGACTTGATGAGTGGTAGAAATCACCACATCTAATTGAATGTGTAGGTAGTCACATTATGAGTCTAGAACCCAGAGAAGTCTGCACTGGAGATCTACATTTGGGAAATACAACGCATAAAGTAGTATTTAAAAGTATACATCTGGGAGAGATTCTAGGTAGGCAATGTCTAGGACCAAATGATGACTGATGTGTCTGAACAAGTATTGTAAAAGGGTGAACTCACAAGAGGCAAAAGTAGAACTGGATATAGATCAATGTACTACCATCAGCCAGAGGGGAGCACGACCCCCTCCCTCTGAGCCTTAAAAATCCTCAGGGTCAATCAGTACCTTCGGCAGGAAGGAGGAAGTCATTCTGAAGACTGAGAACTTGGAAGAATGCAGGGTGTAGGTCTGGAGAGACCAGACTGGAAAGACCAGACTGGAATTGTGGGAGAGAAAAAGGAAATGTGACTGAAATGTTGAGTTGGGGTATCTCTACTCTTCAGCAGTTAGAGAGGAAAGAAGACAGGGAGGCCAATTTCGAAGTCATCCATTTCAGCTGTGGGTTCTTGGCCAGTTACTTCTTTAGTTGCTCATTTGTAAAAATGGAGATAAATGTAATAGCTTCCACCTAGGGAGTAGGAATTAAATGAGATAAGGCATGTAAAACATTAGCACAGTGGACAGGGCTCACCGTGCTCTTAGTTCTTTGTTTTTGTTTTTTTTTTTTGAGTTGGAGTCTCACACTGTCGCCCAGACTGGAGTGCAGTGGCCGCTCCCGGCCACCACAGCCTTGACCTGCCAGGCTCTGGCGATCCTTCTACCTCAGCCTTCCAAGTAGCTGGAAATACAGGCACGCGCTACCACGCCCGGCTCATTTTGATTTATTGTAGAGATGAGGTCTCGCCAAGTTGCCCAGGCAGGTCTCGAACCCGCGGGCTCAGGCAGTCCACTCACGTCAGCCTCCCAAAGGCGCGGGATTACAGGCTGAGCCACCGAGTCCGGCTCTTAGTTCTTTCTATTTCAACATCTTTGACTGAGAAACATGTATATGTTTGTACACAGCTTTGTGCCTCACTGGTATTTAGTAAATGTTTGTTGAATGAATGAATGAATACATATGTAGCAAAGGCAAAGTAAACGTTAATGCTATTAGGAGATTATAATGGATAAACTTTCACATAAATAAATGTCATATGAAAATAGTGTAGTCAGCCTGGCTTGGTGGCTCAGCCTATAATCCCGCGCCTTCGGGAGGCTGAGGTGAGTGGATTGCCTGAGCCCACAGGTTTGAGACCCGCCTGGGCAGCGAGACCTCATCTCTACAATAAATCAAAAAATCAGCTGGCCGTGGTAGCACGTGCCTGTAATTCCGGCTACTTGGAAGGTTGAGGCGGAAGGATCGCCGGAGCCCACCAGGTTGAGGCTGCGGTGGCCGGGAGCTGCCACTGCACTCCAGTCTGGGTGACAGTGAGACTCCAACTCAAAAAAAAAAAAAAAAAGGAAAGAAAAGAAAACAGTGTAGACTTCATTTTCAGAACAACAACAAAAAAACCTTCAATACACTAAGACATTCAATCTAAGTTTTAAGGCATTTGGCAAAAGTATTGTGTAATTTCTCTGATTTAGAAAGCCCAGATTTTGCCAAAAGTTTTGCATCATATGAATCTTTTGAAATTGAAATTCTTATAGCAGTAAAAATTGTAGACATTTCATATATTTCTTAGTTTAAAAAATTCTGTAGTTAATTCTTATTCAAGTATAACTGACTACTGTACATCAATACTATTTTCAATTCTCAAATCAATAGCCTGGATGTTTTTGGGAAAAAAAAAATCTAATTAGTCTCACTGAGGGGTTACCTTGTGAGGCAGAGGAAAAGCCCCACTGTTCCTGAGGTATTGACTGGGAAGACAGCCAGCTGGATAAAAACTCTTTTTAATGGCCCCGTATGAGGTCAATTTAAGTGCTCTTGGCAATACATGAGAACCAGAGTAGATATAAAGACAACTTCTGCTCTCTTGCCCTGCACTGTTAGTACCACTTTTGTTTACATTTGGTAAAATATGTGTTTCACATTGGGTGCTAGTTCTATATAAGCAGGATGTTGTTGCTCAGCCAAGAACAAAAAATGTCTCAACATAGATCCTGGGCCAGTATGAGTTGTTTGGAGGTTGTATCAAAACACTATTGAGTAAAAATGGAGGCGATTTTCCAAAGGCTTAAAATGAGCTGTGTTGGAGACTTCTTTTCTCCATCCCTGATCATACTACACTCTTTGCTTGATGAGAAAGAGGGATGCTATTTGATGGGAAATGTTGGGATGCTTGCCCCCCATCATTTCTGCTTGGTGAATTCATACTTATCATTCAAGACCCAACTTAAATGTCACTTTCTCTTTGACTCTTCTTTTTCTCCTGTCACATTAGCATTCTTTATTTTGCTACCAGAATATTTTGTGCTTGTTAAGATAGTAGCACTTTTCACCATAAGTTTTAACTATTTGTTTATGTGTCTCTATCCCTCACAGGATTGTGGTCTCCCTATACCTTATTCACCTTTGTATTTCTAGTGCTTAGCACAATACCCACACACATTTATTCAAGAAAAGACTTTATCTGTAAACTTCTTTATCTAAATACATAGATTCCTACTGAGTTGAGTGACATCCTGCCTCATTGCTATTATGTGCTAGAATAATGGTTCTCAATTGAAAGTGATGTCTAACCAGGGGGACATTTGACTTGTCTAGAGACTTTCTTGGTGGCCACAATTGAGGGGAAGGGTGGTATTACTAGCATCTTGTGGGTAGAGGCCAGGGATGTTGCTAAATATCGACAAGGCATAGGACAGCCCCCACAACAAATAATTATTTCCCCCAATTCGATCATGCTGATGTCGAGAAACTCTTTCCTGGAAGAATGAAAGAAAAGTGTAACACACACTTTCCATGGGGACCATATCAATCTACTGGGTCAATGACTGTTTATATACTGGTACTGCCAAACAATATTTTCCGCCTAAATCTATTTTCTAAGCTCCCAATTTGTACCTATCTCTCATCTTCTTTTCTCCCTCC